>NC_081417.1:163202576-163375932 GCF_949786415.1 Peromyscus eremicus
TCACAGGGAGCAGAGAAGGGACCCAGGGGTCAGCAGGGATCTAGGAATAATAACTGCCTCCAGGGCTGGTCTTGGAATATCTTATTCCTACTCCTGGACACTGTTATGTCTGATCTCAGACTAGCCACAGCATCATTTTAAGAGAGGAAACTGAGGTCAAGAGGGGTAAGCCTGCAAGCCAGCTTGCGATGACGTGACTTTCTGATGCATGGGTTCTTGTTCTGTAAACTAAGATGCTTAGGCCTCCCATTCAGCAGTATCTGGGCTCTCCTGGATGCAGAGATGAAGTGAACTCTCCCAGAGCCTTCTGTGGTTCTTTGGCAGCATCCAGGTGGGATGAGGTCCTGGTGAGAGGACCTCAGGGACAGATAAAGCCTCTTATCCTGCCTCTTTCTCTCCTGGGTCTGCCATTCTGAAGCAGGTGGGAGTGGTGCTGATTTATGTGTGTGACTAATGCTTTCTTTTGGAAAAGGGAATCAAAACAAAACAACTTCAGAACAGTCATGTGGCTTTTCCCATGTAAGGGCTCCACTGGCACACATCAGGCACTGCTCGCCCTGATTCTTATTCTGTCATGGGAATTCTTGGAGGAGAACCATGGTTGCTCCCTCTAACTCAACAGGACCTGTGAGGTGAGTCCAGGGACAGGAATAGCTGCTCAGGTTTCCCCAGTCTCCTGGGCCTTGCTTCCTACAGGCTGGCCCGGGGACTCTGTACCTGGAGGCAGAGGAAAAAGATCACACGAGAACCCCCAGGTGGGAAGCCACTGAGTCAGTGGAGAGAGGTTGGGTACTGACCTGGTTATTTGGGAACACCTAAGCTTTCTCCACCTAGACTGCAGAGCCAAGCTTAAAGGGACATCATAGGTCAGGGCAGGGTGTCTTTGTATGTGCTCAGAAACGTCAGTGAATCAGAAGATGAGGGGTTTGTCTGCCTCCTCCACCCAGAAGGCCTGCCCAGGACCTCTGGAGAAGCCTAGGGATTATAATGCCTTGTCTAGCCTGGCAGCAAGCCCAGCCATTCCTAGCCAGCATCTCTGCCCCACAGCAAGCTCTCCCCACTTCCACCTGTTCATTTTTACACTCATCCCAGGTCAGATGCCATCATCACTAGCCTCTGAAGCTCTGGTGGACACTCAGCAGAGCATCAGGCCCTGAGAGAAGGGGATGCCATGTGGTGATAGGGTGTGATTTGTGGAGCAGCCAAACACCCGGTAACTGTCATTTATCCCCAGGCACACTCTTTAAACACCTGCCCGGAGCTGTGCTGACACTCTGGGCAGTGCCCTTCAGGTGCTGCTCCACCTGTGGGAGCCAGACTCGTCACATCCATAAGAGCCAGCATTAGCCAAGAGATGCAGAGGAGACCACTAGAGATGGAGTGATGCCGCCACTGATGCCTGACCTCCCGGCAACCGCTGAGCATCCTGCACAACAACTATGCAGGATCCAGCCATAAATCCCGCTCAACAAGCCCTTAACAATGAAATACCCAACTATTAGCCGAGACAACCACTTACTCAAAACCAATACTATTCACGAGTTTAGCTAAAACGCATTCTCCTGTGATCATCAGTTCCTGGCCTGGGCACTTCAATCTCTCTATTTATGAAACAATAATGGAATTCCATTTAACAGCGCAGCGCAGAGTTCACTGCCTCTGATAAGTTTGCATCGTAACTTTGCCCCTGGCGATCTGCTCCTTCCTATTACTGCCTTGTCCTGGTTCACAGACGGATGAATCATGGCCCAGAGAGCAATACAACCTTTACCCACACATTATTATCAAAACCAGTGTCCATGGCTGGTTTGAAGGTTTCATTCTGACCAATGAAGGGCTTGGGATGCTGATGAGCTCAGCCTCAGATGCTGATGTAAATGCTGACCCCGTTACGGCAATATCCTCCTGGGAATCTGATGGTGTTGTACTGTTTCTCAGGTAAAGAGGGGACCTGCTTGGCTTTCCATGGGGGATGGTTCTCCCGGGGTCTCCTTTGTCCCAACATGAGACCCTGTCTGGGGGCAGTTTCTTCTTTGTCCAGGGTAGTGGTTTTTCAATCCATAATGTCTTTGAGTCATAGTCAGATGTTAAATTCTAGGGTGGTTTCCAGGTTGGTCCCTTTCCAACTGGTGTGGACCACCACTCCTAAGACAGACTGAGGGCTGGTGAGATAGCCCAGTAGTTAAGAGCACTCACTGCTCCTCATGAGCACACAAGTTTGGTTCCTAGCACTCATGCTGAACAGGTTACCACCTCCTGTAACTCCAGCTCCAGGGGGTCTCATGCCCTCTCTGGCCTCTGAGGGCACCTGCACACACATGGCACTGGTGCATGTGTGCACACACACACACACAAATAAAAATAAAATCTTACAAAAAGAATTATTGCACTTCTATATGCACCCAGAGCCCTGCAATGGGCTCAGACATGCAACCTGTACTCCAGTCTAAGTTTGGGCTATGGAAAATAACATCTGCCTAGGAAAATTTGACCAAGGTGGTCAGTAGACCTCAGGGCCTCCCACTCTTGCAGCCAGGATTCACCCATGCTGTTTTAAAGCATTCTGCAGATGGCAGTTTTCTGGGATTGGTAGTGGGATTGCATTCCTGACCCATAAACTGTTGTGTGACTGGAGGAAGCTCAGCATGGGTTCCCGATGCATTGGCCCCCCAGGATCACTCCCATGTCCACCTCACAGGAAGCCCAGCAGTTGCCTGCCCAGCAGGCCTGGTCTTTCCTTCAGGGGAGTGGGCAGGTCATAGGTCCTTCCTGGACACCCTCAGCTTTTGTCTACCCCAATAGCATGGTCAAAGTGAAAGTTAGTGTACAGCCATCAAGGGGACTCCTTTCAGCACTCCAGGCAGGGGCTGCCAGAGCAGAGTACAGCCTGCTCAAGTGTGGTTATCTTTCATGCTCTCTGCTTCTCCCAAGCTGGAGACGCGGGGGCAGAAGATCAAAGGCCACCAGACAGAGCCGGACACCACTTTGATTTCCAGGGGCTAAAAATGAACAGATTTGGGAAGGCAAAGCGCCCTCCCCACCACATTATCACCTCTACTCTCCCCTCTGGCTTCACTGAGCAATAATGTGAGTGTTGAGTAACAAGGCAGGTCCCGGCCAAGCAGATTCCTTCTAGTAATGCCATTGGATAACACCACTCAACAGGCTTCCCTTCAATAAATCTGTCATGTGTGCAAGGTCCTCAGTGTGACCTTGAAAGGCACACATCCTGCCAAGGGCTCTCTAGTGCAAAAGACCTTAGACCATCCTTTCTGAAGTAGATGTGTCCCTTCCACTGAGCTTCTACTTTATTCAGCTTACACAGGACATAAAGGCACCCTGGAGAGGCCAGGTGCTGGGCAGGCCCCAGGGCCCAGGAGAAGGTGCTTACCCTGGGCAGGAAACAAGTCCAGAAGGGGTATTGGGGACTTCTAGGGTTAGGCCTATGGCTATAGGAGACCACCTGTCAATCTTCCCTTGAGGAGACTTTTGGGGGCTAGAGGACAGAAGCAGAGCTTGTCTTCTGAGCCCATCTCAGTGGGTCCCAAACTGGAGCAAGGGTCCCCTAATCAATAGAGCCACCCACACAGTGCTGAACTCTGAAGATTTGGGCCTGGGACAAGAGTTTGATTTGTTTAATTGATATAAAATTAATTCTACATATTTCTGGGGTGCCACGTGATACTTTGGCCCACCTCTGCCCGAGGGACTGCCTTTTAAAACAAGCTTTCAGGTCATGTTGAGTATGGTAGCCTTGACCTAGGGCTAGCAGGGCACTGACAATATAGTCAATGTTGGCTATTGATAATCAGACTGGTCCTTCATGAGGAGATGGCAGGGTGAGAGGAAGTGGGGTTATGAGATCAAGCAGGCCCATGGACTCCTGGGATGTCCCTTTGCCATTAGGGCTGCTAGAAAAACCATAACACAGTGGCATTTGCTAGATTTTGTCCAGAGGTGAAGAACTTTTCCTAATGCCTTCTTAGACACGCAAACCACCCTGCTGTTGGGATGCTCATGGCGAGACAGAGAAACTAAGGCCCCATGAGCGGAAGTGGGAGGACTGAACTCTCTGGGTTGTGGGGAACCAATGAGGGGCAACCTGGGCTACCCTGCTCACTGTCCTCACATGTGATGTTTATTGTTGCTGCCCCCAGTGAGAATATGTGGGCTGAGTTTTGTGGTATACAGACATGCTGTTCTTCCTGGTTCCGCCTCGCAGCTCAATTGTCACACATTAAAATTGTTCCCCTTATTTCAGGGGCCTCTGCAGGGGTTGGGAGTCCCTGGGCTCCTCTGGCCTCTCTCTTGGAAGCAGAGGGTGTAGATGGCCTCTCCCAGGCCCTTGAAGTCAGGAGGCCAAGCCACTCTGGTCTCGTCTAAGACAGTTAATAAGACTCCTGATGACTGATGAGTATGGATCTCTGCATCACTAATTTCCGTAACTATCACTCTCTGAAAGACAGCTCAGGCCCGGGTGTTCCTGCCCTTCCTAAACAGAGCCGCATTATGTGGCCAAGTTCAGACTGGTGTATCCCATTTCAGGCATCTGACAGGGCCTGCCTCGGGAACTTTTGCAAGACATTGCCATCCACGGCCCAGGCCGTCTTGGATTTCTTTCTCTCTGTGCATCCTCCCTAACCCAATTCCCTCTGGTTGGGTACAGAGTTCCTATAGCCAGGCCTAAGCCCGTTTCCTGGAAAGGAACCCCATCAAGCCCTGGGTGTAGGAGCTGCTTGCCTCTCAGTGATAGCCAAACACCAATGTCCCAGCATTAGACTGATCTGGACTCAGAAATGGGATGAGATCACACTTTCACAAGCATTGGCCACACTCAGGAGAACACAATGGATGGCTTGACAGAGCTACAGTATCACAAGCAAGGGAGAGCTGGACCCTTTGCCCTTGGCCTCCTTTTGGGATGGCTAAAGCTCTGGACTTCTATTTGGCCCCCGAGGGGCAGGTGCCTTTATGGCTCTAGGCCTAGGGATTCTTATTGACACTCAGGCATTAAAATCCCTATACCATGGTGGATGGATATGGGTGTCATAGCTGCTATGTCCTGCAGTGCCTACAAGGTAAGCATCAGGCACTGACATCTTTCAGAGCAGAACTAAATACTCACAGGTCTGCTCTTAGCATCATGCCTAGTCCCCATGCTTGGAGTCATCATTTGGCATTTCCTCGTAAGTACCCTGGACATCAGGAAAAGCAGATTAGTCGCCCCCAATGACTTAATTTTCCCTGACAGCTTCTAGTGAAGGGCAGAGAAATACCCAGGAGCTGGCATGGAAAGGGAGGATAGGATAGACAGGTCCTGATGTCCCAGCCATGCCCCAGAGTACTAGAGCCCACAGGATGTCCAGGGACCTGTTCATGGCTGCCTACATTTCTATCTGCCATACCTAGCCCAAATGCTAGACCTGGGGTATGAGGTCAGAGGCAGCTACAGGGACCATAGGTCAGCCCAAGTGCAGAAAGAGCTATGTATTTTTTCTGGGACTCTGTATTGGCTATTTCCTTAGAAACTGAGGCTATCACAAGTACAGGGGCAGAGCCCAATCCTAGGCAGCTGGCCTAGCTTCGAAGGCTTTGCTGTGAGTCAGGGGCTCCAATGTTGACTGACCCTTGGCAGTACAAGGGACACTTGTGGTGATACACTTGCCTTTGAGCAAATGAATGATACGATATGTGTGCTTCCTGCAGGGCTGGCTTAGGGTGCCTAGTGAGCATTGCCACAGACATGAGGAACACAAACTCTGCTGCCTCCAGAAGCCTCAACAGGATGAGGTACCTCAGAAGTCCAGGCCTCTGTCCACAGTGCTGTTATTCTTTCTCTGTCTCCACTGTGGGGGTCCTACGCTGGCTACTGAAAGGACCAGATCACAGCCTAAAGCATGGGCAGAAAAAAAGCAGCTTCTGGGAGTACATAGCCCCAGCAGCTGGCAGCAAGGGTGGGGTGGGGTTGAGCAGACCTAGCTTTGAGTGGGTAAGCTAGGCAGCTTCTCATCTCCTGTGCCTCAGTTTCCCTCTCTGCATAGGGAGGGCTGTGAGTTAAGTGCTCAGTATACAAACACATCAATACAGATAGGATCAGAGGGCAGAGTCAGTGTGATATCCATGTGCTTGGGAGGTCCCTGTGGGTACCAACGGAGTCTGTGGGTACAGAGCCTCCAGTCCTTATGGGGACCCCAAGTCCCATTCTCTCCCTTCCAGCTGCTATAAACTGGCTAGTCCCATTTAAGAGATTAGAGCCTTCAGCTGGGACCATGTAGAATGAAGTGCCATCAAGAAGGCAGCGGTGACCCTTTAGCCGTCTCTGCTGGAGACACAGAAGGGGCTGCTGGAATAAAAAAAGATCCATATCCAGCACCTTCCGGAAGACTCTCCCAGGCGGGTGGGGCTGTGGTTGTGTGCCTCTGGAAAGGGATGAAGCAGAGCTCTCTAAAGGGTTAACCACGCCTGCCTTGGTCCTCCACCCGCCCACTGCCGACTTTATCAACATGCGCCTCCTATTACTCACACAGCTTACAATATTTTTGGTGTCTGTATCAAGTTGATTCAATTACTAAGACCACTGTGCAGGAATATTCCCTCCAGGGTTGGCCAACGCTCAGTGCCCGTGGAGGGGGTGGGAGGGGCAGGAGAGGCTGAAGAATGCTGACTACTCCTGGCAAACTCCTGTAATTGACTTTTAAAAAGCGGCATTAGCATTTAAATGGTCCCTTCGTTATGGGGTGAAGGTTCAGGGAATATGATCAATTTATTGAGCCCTTCAAATGTTCTTTTGATATTTATTTTTCCCTGTGTCATGCCGTGGGGGCCTTTTCCAGCTCCCTGTCAGCAGTGCTGGGCTTTGCTTCTGTACAGACAGCGCCACCATCCACCTGCCCTAGCCGGGGACCTTCCTTTCTAAGAAAGTGTGCCAATTTGTGCATTGAGGCCTAATGCCCCTCCTGGCTGGATGTGCAGAGTGTCTGCATGGTAGATACACTCCTACTTTGTCACTGGCCTGAGACGGGCCTCACGGTATGCCCTCAATGACCCATTCCAGGGAGAAAAGGGATTGTTCCCGCTGCTTGGGATCAACTCTTGGATGAAGCTGAGTTTTAGAAGGCAGTGGGGCCAGGTGTGCTTAGACTCTGGCTACCCAAGACCCAGTCCCACGTTGACAGGTGGGTGCTGGTGAAGGAGAGGACCCCACCCAGTAAGCATGCCTGGTCACAGTAGCCAGAGGCCTGCAGGGCCTGTGTTGGCCCTGGGCTTTGTGAGTGGGGATGGGACTAGTTGCCAGCTGCACAGAGCTGGCTTTGCAGAATTACAGGGATCAGATGAAAATGTAAAATGAGCTAAGAGGAGCCTGGGGAACAATGAGTGGAGAGGAGAGCAGAGCTGACTCTCCAGCCACACCTGAAGGGGTAACAAGAAAGCCCAGGAGGCCACCTGCATGGAAGAGAACCTTAGGGACACGCCCCTCCATGGGACACACTACCTCCATGCTGTTCACACGCTCCCACATCCACTCTAGACTACCCCAGTTTGCCCAGCAGGCTCTAGAAATCTCACCAAGAATGTTGGTCCTCTTAACTGGAGTGTTTTAGGGTTCTCAGGACTTGGGCCCCAAGAATGCCAGACTGCTTCCTTCACATCTGTTTATGTTTTCTCAGCATCGAAGTTGAGGGTTCAGAAGGAACGTGTGCCCCTCAGGACTATACACCTCACACAGCTCCCAAAGCTTATCTCTACCCAGGAGCATGTCACTCCAGAACTTACCGTCAGGGGAAGGGACCAGTGTGACACACAGCACCAGAACACGGGGCTAGAAGCTTCTCTCAGCTGCTGCCCCAGTCCCTGTGTCCCCAGAGTACCGTCTTCCCCTGACCCTGGGCAGTCAAGTGCTACCTTTTGTGGTTTACAGCCCTTCTTGTGTTCTTGGAGGCCTTCTACAAGAAAGGATCTCCCTTTTAGAGATCCAACAACCAGTTTCATGGACCCCCCTCCCTGGCCAGGGATAAGGTCACAAATTCCATCCCCAGAGTACACCAAGCCTACAACTCCCTAGGGCTGGTCTCTCTGGAATTCATCCATGGGAGAGCAAGGTACTTTCTCCCTGGTGCACATTCCTAAGGGAACATGGATGGCACACAGATAGGAAGATGCCCCAGGGCCATCACACGTACTACACAAAGCATTCTGGGAGGCTAGGTAAGGTGCTCTTTATGCCACAGTGGCTTCTGTCCTCTATAAACAAGTCTCCAAGCACAGGACTCATAAAATTGTAGCTGGTGACATCAATCACACATTCCTCAGGAATGTTTCCAGGTCTGTCATAACCCCACAGTTTGGGGTGTGTGGGGCCACTATTTTCCCAGCTTCTGGCCTCTTTCTGGTGTGCCAAGAGGTTGCAGGGACCCACACAGTTTTACAATGAAGTTCTGGCCACTGAGAGAGAACCATGAAGGCAGAAGGGGTCTCTTACCATTGGGCCCGGTCAGATCCTGGAGAGTGTCTCCCTCCCGCTTCCCAGAGCCTGGGCTCCCACAAACGTTTGTTGATGTTGGAAGCGCCAGGTCAGTTAGTTAGCTCCGGACTTCCCCAGCCCCAGCCCTCCTCCACCTGTCACACCCATGCCATCCAGCAGACAGAAGCCTCCTAAAGGCTCCAGAACTCTCACCTCTCAGGACTAGTCTGCCCTGAGGATCCCCTCCCTGACAACCAGCTTCACTTCCTATGGTGCCCTCTGGGCCCCAGTGCCAGTTATGCATTGGTCTTAAGTGAGGACTGGCACCTGCTTGCTGGGTCAGGAACTCCAGACTAGAGCCCCAGGGCATGGCTGTGCAAGGTGAATCAGTGACAAACTGCCAGGGAAGGGGAAGCGTTCCATGTTTGGCTCCAGGTGTAACACTGACATTTTAGGGACAATGACAACAAAGGCATGCGTTTTGAGGTGTAGGTTAACGTTCCATTTGAACACACAGATAGTGTGGGACCTGGAGAGGAGCCATTTTCTGTTCTAGCCGAAGCCCTGAGAAGTAACCCCACTCTCTTTATCCTGGCCTGCTCTACTTTTGGGCTCTGACAATGAGACACTAGAGGCCCACTGAGGCAGAGATGGCACCTTGGGTAGAAAGCCCCCCAAAGAGCATCCTCACCCTCACTCTATTAGGGATGTGGGGCACCAGGTCTGAGGGCTCCGGTCCTCCCTCCAAGGGTAAGAAGAGGCTGTGGCTCTGGGGTGGGGCACCGTGGACACTGCACGGCACGTGGCTGTCTGTTCGTCTCTAAAACCTGGGTCCCTCTGGTGCTACACAGTTGCTCCCTTCCCTGCAGAGCTGACCTCGGGCTCAGGGCAGGACCCTGCTATTGTACCCCAAGAGAGGAGCTCAGAGCCCCATCCTCTTCTAAGGCTCAACTAGGACTGCTAAGAAAAGGCCTCTAGGGAAGTTCAGGCTGGCCCTCTGTCTTTTCTGAAGTATCTAAAACGCTAAACAGCTTTTCTCCCGTCAGAGTTATGCACCATGGGGGAGCAAGCTTGTTATTTTGGCCTTCCTTTTGATTTCTTTCCTTTTTTCTGGAGAACATCGGCCTAACAGGAGAATACCGGGTTGTCTCTCCACCACACAGACACGGTGCAGGTGCTCATGTTTCAGTGAGCACACAGTGGTTTACACAAGGAGTCAGGCAGCGACTAAAATGTACCCGTCTTTATTTTGAAGGTTCCCCAAAGGCAGATCATGTATGGGGGAACTGTGACATTTCATGTTGGTTTATGAAGTTGTCCCAGCTTGGGCAATAGAGGGCGCCTGTACCCCAGCTTCAAGGCAAGGTGGGCCAGAGCCCCCGGCCAGGAACAGACCTAGTGTAGGAGACTGGCTCCCGGGCCCTCTCCAGGCTTGTCACTAGATGAGTTAGCTCCCAGGCGGCAACCTCTGGCCTGGCCCTGAGAACTGCCAGTCTCTTCTAGACTCAGTGTTTCCTCTGAGGAGCTCCCCACCAAATCTGAGCTGCACAGCTTTGCTCTCAGACCCTGACTTGCATATCTGGAGGCCTCCAGAGGAGACGGTGAGAAAAGCAGCCGGTCCCATAGCGCTCAGCCATGCTTTCTTTCCCCTGTCTAAAGTCTTGCTTTGGAGAAGTTCTACTTCTGAAGGGCAGTGAGTCCTGAGAGGGAGGGCCACATGTCCCTACACACATGCTGGTCCACGCGACCAGATAAAGTGTTGGGAGCGACAGAATCGAAACCCAACCCCACCTGCTTATGAAGCACTTGCTTCTCTTGCTGCTGAGGCTTTCATGAGGACCCACTAAAGCTCAGGCCACGCCACTGAAAGATGATGGCTGGGTGACAGAGACAGTGAGCAGAAAAGGTTGTAACCGCATTCTGAGCCTTCGGGGACCCTGACTCCTTTCCAGGACACTCAGGAGTAGCTTTCTCAGTGTGGCTGACTGCATGATAGGTGCTACATAGGATCCTGTGCCTCAGTGATAAAATGTACCTCCCCACAGGGAGGGGGCAGTTCCGGGGTCACCAAGGGTCATAGAATTGCCATGAAAATAATATTCAGCTCAGGGATTCAGCGAGTTCTCATCTCAGGAGCCAGGCACTGGCCCATTATCACACGGAGCAAGTGTCTTCAGGCCAAGATCTCAAGGGCCATAGCTATGAGAGCCCTTCCCTGGTTTCTGGGAACCTACCTTCCTGTTTGGTTATATTGTGAGAAGCCGGTGTTCAACTGTACTCTGAGGTCCCCACCTTGAGCAAGGAGACCTGGCTGGCAAACACACAGAGCTCTGGAGGTGCCAGGTGGTACAGAAAATATTCAGGGCTCACAGTGCTGGGCAGTCAGCTATGGTATGTCCTGAGCACCGGGTTGGGGTCACAGTTCTGAGCTGAGGACCTGGGGGCTGGGCAGGGAGCCCTCCATCTCTGCCCTACACACTGGTGGCCAGAGCTATCCAGCTGGCAGAGTCAGTCTGCGTTTCCAGGGTGGGTGCCAGTGCCTGGCACTTTCTGGCCTCTCCATGGAAATGTCTGCATGCTAATGTTTGGCTACCCCAGCCCCAAGCACATTCCTCTTCTAGAACATTCTGAGAACTCACGGCTCAGGCCTGTTTATAGGTAGGAGAATGTGGCCAAGTTGGAAACCAGATGCTTTTAATTTGCAAATCTAAAGGGCTTCCTTGGAAGAGGCAAGGATGGCTCACACTCCACCCACCCAGAGGCTGGACAGAGACCCAGGCCAAGCATACACGTGAACACTACACAGGGGCCTTGTCACAAAAAAGGCAGGTTGTATAAAACCCATGCTGCCCCTGTTCTGCCTCCAGAGGTGTCCTTGGTACCTTCTTACGGCTCTGTGCCCCAGGTTACCCTTCCAGAATATCCACCCCACCTAACTTTCCTCAGCTTCATGTACTCATTTGTAAAGTGCACACTGAGGACTGGGTATGGGTCAAGGGCCCTAAGACAGTTATGATGGTCACAGAGCATGTCAGGATAACTAGGCTCAGGAGCAGCTCAGCTCATGTCACGTGTTTAACTGAAAAGTTCACGGTTGGTCTGGCTGGTTTGAAACCTTCTGTCCCCACAGTTACCATCGCTCTCTGAGGGAAGAGGAGGTCTCCTGTCCCTTGTCCCTGACTTCTGTTTTCTAAAAACACAGCTCATCAATCTAATCCCAGTTCTAATAGATTTGATTATAGCTCTTCAGCAACTCTGATCAAAGCCCATCAAGCTGACATAGCTCATCAATGACTCTGATCATAGCTCATCAGCTCATCAATGAAGCATGCTTCCTACTTAACCCAGGAACCATCCCCCTCAACATTCCTTTTATTAGTGTTTGTTGTTTTCAAAATTAAACAATCATTATCAGACCTCAGGCAACAGTGGCAATCTCTTGAAGCCTCGACCATGGATCTAAACTGGGTTGAGAAGCTGCTCTCCACTAGTCACTCAATGGACAGGAATGAGGGAAGCCCTGAGGTCTGAGCATAGATACTCTGGGGTGATGGGAGTCATTGCAATAGCCTCCTTGCCTCTATACCCTAAACCTGGATTCCCTGAAAGATGCTGTTTCCCTCATATGGGTGTGTGTGTGTGTGTGTGTGTGTGTGTGTGTGTGTGTGTGTGTGTGTGAGAGAGAGAGAGAGAGAGAGAGAGAGAGAGAGATTGGTGGGGGAGGGAGAGGGAGAGGAAGGGAGAGAGACCCTCACTTTCCATGTGCAAAACACGAGGAAGCTGTCCCTCCCCAGAACCACTTTTCCTGGTTGATTCTGACAGGAGCCCTCATGCATGCTCAGGTCTATGAAGCCTATGTGTGTGCAGGGTGTCCCCTCTGCAGTATGCCACATGTCTACACACACACACTCATGCATGCTCAGGTCAGCTATGCAGACTGCCATACAGCCTATGTGTGCAGGGTGTCCACTCTGCAGTGTGTCATGTCATATGTCTATCTTGAACTGCATCTTAGCTTTATATGCAGCTAAGCAATGCTGGTAACTGATTTTTTTTTATTTAAATGTTTGTTTGTTTTATAAATGACATAACCATTATTATGATTTGGGGGTAAACTGGTATTTCTTTTAAGAGACTAGGTTTTCACAAGGTTTTGTCACAACTAGGCTCATGTTTCCTGGCTGTGTCGTGGAGGCACCATAGACCCCACCAGTTGTGTATCTGCATAGGTGTGTGGGGGTCACCTGTCCCCTGTCCATCACACACTGGCTGGCCTTCTGGGGGACAATGCCCAGGGGACATAGGCCATCCCCCTGCTGCACTCTCATATGGACCTGAGTCCAGGTGAATTCCTCTGTAGGAACTGATCCTCGGACAGTCGGGTGGGGGCAGAGTTCCTCTTTCTCTTGTTCCTTTCCCTCTACTGTTCCCTTTATCTCTACTTCCCTCTCACCCAAAGCCACCAACCTTCCATCATTCCATGAAGATGCCACCAGTTCCTCCAGGTGGGACAGGCCACACTGCAAGGTCCCTAGCAAACACCTGCCTTTTGGTGAGACAGAGACGCTCATTGTACCCAAGACTGGGGTCAGCTACTTTGCAAGCCACTAGGAGCTGCTTCCACACGTATCTTCTCCAAAAGGGTGAAGCTGGATCCAGCCCCGCCCCAGCCCCCGAGGATGCAGGCTGATGGTGACAGACAGAAAGCACATTGCAAGCTTGTCAGATACAGGCAGGGTTCGTTCTTTTCCAAGACTGACCAGCAGGAAATACCAAGCACAGAGATGCAGCACGGGGAGGGGCCCAGGAATATGGAGGGTCCACAGGGCAAGGGAAATGTCTGGATGTTCTATGTCTGGTTAGGGCTCCATTACCCAGTCCGACCTTTCCTACTGTCAGTAGTGGAGATTTTAAACGTCTTCCAGAGATGTGCCACCAATGAACTTGTTGCCAACACTGGGGGGAGGGGCCAGTTTCTAGGGACTGCTGATGATGCAGACCATGGTGAGCACAGGCCAGGAATGGGAAATGTCCCTGCAGAGGCCTGCCCGGTCACTGCAAACCCTCCAGCTGCAGCTAATGCTGCCATTTCACATCCAGTACAGGAACATCCCTACTGTGCGTTCACATCTGCAGAGGAGCACACTTTTTTCTGTGGGTGTTTGGCTAAGGGATTCCAAACCACATCTGGATCACACATCAGCACCAGCCCTGTTGCCAGAAAACTCTGTCCAGATGTGGGATGCACACAGGCCCGTGCCCTAGGCTGCTGATGTCCTGCCCCACAGCAGGGGTATAGTCAGTCCTCATCTGTCACCCACACAGCAAAACGCTGAGGGTTTTGGCTAAGGGTCCAGGCCAAGCTATGCTGGGGAAGTCAGTGTTTCACCTGCTCCCTGGGTGACAGTCCACGGCAAGGATTTGGGGTCCTATTGGTAGTGAGGATCTGAAGGTCTTGTTCTGCAACAGGTGGGGGATGCTAAGGAATGAGCAAAGGCCATGAGGTCCAATTAATGATAGGGTTGCTGACCCTGAATAGGACTGAGAGACTGGGAGGAGGAGGGGGGCCATTAAGTCCAGGCTCAGAGTTGCTGACACATGGCTGCCGGGTTCTTACCCCACCTTGCTTTTTTTTCTGAGAGGTCCATAACCTGTGTGTGGGAATCTATCAACTTTAGCCCCCATGTAGAACTCAGATCTTGAGAAGATATATGCATGCATACACACACACACACACACACACACACACACACACACACACACACACACTATACATAAATATGTCTGTGTTGTTTGGCTTTGTGTGTGTTGGATATCTCTACATGTGTCTGGTCTATCTCTGTGCACATGCATGCTTCTGTCTATGTGCTTATATGTCTGCTGCATATCTGTGCATGTGTATCTCATATGCCTGTGCATGTGTTGCAGGCATGCTTCTGTGTTTATGGGCATGTGTGCCTGCTATGTCTCCATGCACATGTGTTTTGGTTTAATCACTGCACATGTATGTACATGTGTATCTGGTACTTCTGTGAATGTGTCTGGGGTGTCCGTGTGTGTGGAGATAACAAATACTGCTTTCTTTGAAGCTTGGTGGGTTTCCCTGGGGCCGGTGTCCCATTGTGTCCAGGCCTCAATATGTGAGATATTCCCCTGTCCCTGACCTCATGCCCTGTCCCTAGAGGTAACCGGATTTACATCTTTTCTCCCGAGAAAGGAATAGAGGGCAGCCTGGACTCTGTTGTTTTGTTCCCGGGGTCCAGCTGAGGTCCTCACACCCTCCCTTGGCATTTGAGGTGGTCAGGACAAAGTCAGTGCATTGGCAGAGAGGGCAAAGCCTTCAGCACACAGTAATGTCCAAGGGGTAGAACAGGCAGAGCTCAGGCTCCCGGCATAGAGGTCTGGAGCCTGTGCAAGTGCCTGGGCCTGAGGGTGGGTAGGATGCACAGGCCCGACTTCTTCCATCTGTCCCAAACAGACCGGCTTCACCACTGCTTCTCTCTCCCAGCCTGGCTCTTGTCTGTCTGCTGGTCATTGTGCACAGTGGTCACAGGCAGCAGGTGACGAATGGCTGGCGTCAAGTCCTGTCACACCAATGGGGTCCTGGGGGAAATGCAAGGGGCTCTCAAAACAGCTTTATTACCAACCTGTGGCCGCAAAGATGATCAATCAAACTGATCGGTGATGGCAAACGCTCCAAGACGAGAGGCAGATGTCGGCCTCTTGGTACGGGGAGGGAAGCTGGGGGGCTAGAGGCTGCACTTGACTCAAGTCCAGCCTCCTTCATGCACACATACCTTCCATTACTGGGCAGCCTGGGGCATCAGCTGAACCAGACCCTGGTGATGGGAAGGGCCAGACCAGCAGGCACAGGGGCTGCTAGGGCCAGGCTGGGGCTGCTGTCAAAGGAGGGAATTGAAATGATCAGAAATGGGATCTTTCTTGTCAATGGCCTTTTTACAGTCCTTCAGGTAGACTGGAGGCAGGGAGGTAAAAGGCTGGAGCTGCTGTCCCTAGGGACAGACGTGGAAAAAGAGGAAGCTTGGGGACCTTGCTGCCAAGATGAGCCCAACTCCCTAGCTGGTGGTGGCTTCATGCTGCCAGTAGCTCAGGCCAGCTTATGAAGCCAAGGAGCCCACGCCTGCTTCCTGGGCTGAAGATCCCCGGGGGCTGTTGTTTCACTGAGGTGAATCCAGAAGCCCTTCTACCAAAGCTGTCCATGATGGAGATGGCCATCCTGGGCCCAGGTCTCCTCCCATGGGCCAAGCTTCAGGGAGACCCTGGCAGCAGCCTGGAGTGGAGGGGGCTGCCCAAAGCAGGATGAATCAGCCTTTTCTTGGGAAGTGACCCCCGCACAAGGACATTTTAGTCAGACATAATTGCAAGGAAAAATAAACCTGCCATAACAGAAAACAGGCTTCCAGTTGTCCTCCCCTCCCTGAAGCCTTTTCAACGCTTGGTCTTGGCAAGGCCCGCCAGTGGGTAATTGTCAACATGATGCAGTGTCAGAGACCAAAGCCAGTTGAATGGAAATGGCACCCACAGAGTGATAGGAACTTAGTGGGCTGCTGGCAAGTGGGTATGGCCGGTGGGCATGCATGTGCTGGCATGCTCATCCCCTCCAGGGCACAACCTCAGGGAGATGGAAATTTGTCTGGACTGTGATGGAGATGGTTCCAGAGGACAACCCTGGGCTCTGCTCCCTATGCTAGGACCACGGTGGCCAGCTGTGGCCCCTTCCTCTCCTCAGCTCTGTCTCTAAGTTTCCATGTCACCCCCAATCACCTGAAGTGGGGAAAGACCCTTGTGTCCCTGCAATATTCTTCCACGCAGGAACTGGATGGAGTTCTGGAGGGAATTTGTATGCTGACAGGACCAGCTGGCATTGGCTCTGCTTGATGTGCCCAAAATTGTCCCCCACAGAAACAAAAGGTAAGGCAATCACAGGCCCAGGAGCATATCCCATGTTGGATGACCTCTTCCTGTGGCTGTACCCTGCCTTGGGCAGATCCAACCAGATCCTCATCTCACTGGCTCTGTCTTTGTCTGGGATCTGGGAGGGGCCAGGTGGGCAGAAGGGCCAGGGAAGCAGCTGTGTGCAGGAGTGAGGGCCAGGTCTGCCAATGCCTGCAGGACAGTGCCCACCACCGCCTCACTGCTGACATCCTTGTTCACTTCCAGAACTTGTCACCGGGCCTGTCAAGCCCAGGGCTGATGGGCCGATGTTACACACTTGGCTGGATTCTAGAAAACCCAAGCTCATTTGCCAGGCAAAATTAATGAGAAAAGAAAGACCTAAACAAGATAGTAATTTATGATTTCCACTGGGCTAGTCTCTCTGGTCCCCAGGCATCAGCAGCACATCTCACATGGAAAACACTCTGCCCGGCAGATATAGGCTGCCCCCCCAAGAGCTTCTGGATCTGTGCCTGCCTGGAGCAGCCCATCAGGGACCTAAAGGCATCGCTTTGCCCTCTATGTAGTGCCCACTCACAGGGTCACAACACCCCATTCCAAATCTCAAACCTACAGAATGTCAGGTGCCCTGAGTCCCCAGAGCAAGCACTACTTGCCTGGCAGCTGGGCTCAGAGGACCCGGGACTCACACCCCAAGGCCTCTTTTCTCTGTTCCCTGCCCTCACCACCATCCCCCCAAAAAAATACAAAGGAGAAGAATGTAATGGAAAAGCCAGCAAAGCAGCGGCAGTAGCAAAATAACCCTTTGCTAATGGCTACCAAACTTGCTGAGTGTCAGCTCTCGTGACTCTGTGCGGGGAGAGTGTAACGATCACGCAGCTTCCAGACAAGGCCTCTCTCCGGCAGGAGCCGACGTGACAGGGCCTGGAAGGCAGGTGCTACTGTAATTAGCTATTGTTTGACTATCAAAAGTCAGGGCTGATTAAAGCCACTAAGCACAAGTGCGCTATTTTATTTCAAAGAATATTATGAACTGCACGCTGGGGCCCTTTCAGAACGGACCTTCCTTCCGCAGCCGGCTAAGAGCCCATGCCAGCAGTAATCAAACGCGAAATCTGCATAAACCTTCAGGGTTTAATTCAAGCAGAGACCTTTCATTAGAAATATGTTACTTTATGAAATCTGGTCGCCAGCAAGGGGAGAAAAATGTGGCTTCTTAAGAAAAGTGAATGGCACCTCTTTAGTGATTAACCCAAGATTAATGGAGGCCCCCACTGCTCGGCCTAAGTCCATTTTATTGCTAATTCATTTAGGTACCATTTCAGATCTGCCTGACGAAAGTTACCTGCTAGGGAGTCAGGTTTTGGCAAGCAAGGATAGCCATTACGGTCAAATCCCAAATACACTTTTTATTAAGGAAGCTTTGAAAAGTGTCTTGTATTAGTCTTTCTCCCCCCTTGCTTTTTCAGAGACTTTCTATTTAATGTACTCAATTAGTTAAAAACTTGGATCCTGGCTCATTATTCACAGATTGATGTGACTGGTTGACTTTCAGCAGCTCATTCTCTGCTCGCTCAGGGTGAGGGAACAGCACCCCCGCTCTGCCATGTACGCATGCGCGCACATACACACACACACACACACATACACACACACACACACACACACCACAGAATGTGCACATACACACACATGCCTACACAGATGCCCCACACATGTGAATGCATGTATGACCTATATGTATACACATGTACAGGCACACACGCACACACATATTTATATGATCCTCCAACATACACCTATTTACATAATCACACATATATACTAACCTAGCACACACATACATTCTTGCATACCATGTATATTTTTAGATGCATGCTCAAATATGCACACTCACCATTTACACAGTGGCATAGGCATATAACTACCCATACCTACACACATATGGATATGTATGCATGCAACTCATCATATATACATTTACATGACATATGCATGTACCTACGTGCATATGTGTATATATGTGTATGTACCCCGTACACATCCAAATATGAATATGTCCACATGTACAAACAGACATGACTATAGACATGTAAATATATACGCACACATGCTCATATACTTCAAACCTACCACACATGTGCATATATAAGAGGGCACTCAGGGTGTTATGGATGGGATCATAATCTATATGGGAGGGGTTCTCCACCTCCGATTCTTCCAGAAGTCACCTCGAATGTCAGGGGAGCCTTTATTCTTCTGGGCACTGGGGTGGCAATCCAAGGTGGGGGGCCCTGAGGCGGCGGCTCCTTGCTTCCCACAGAAACCAGGATGGGGATATCTGAGAGCCAGCTAAGCCATGGTGTGCAGCCCACTATCCTGGTTCCCACTTCCAACCCCTTTCTGCTTCTGGGGAGGAGGTATTATGCCGTCTTCTGATTGCAGGTACAGATCCTGGCTGCCCTGTGCAACCGCCCAGGCTCAGGGACACCTGGGTGGATGCCTCCCTTAGCAAAGACACATTTTGGGATGTGGGGAGGGAGGGAGGTGCTGCCTACAGGAAACCGGGCATGTTATGGTTTGCATGTGAAATGTCTTCCACATGTGCACTAACACTTGTGGGTTAAGGTGCTGGTGCTGTTCTGAGAGGTCGCAGGACCTTCCAGCAGGTCACGAGAGATCCTGAGGGTTGTAACCACCAGTTTCTGCTGGAGTTCTCTGCTCTGACTGGCATGCTCCAGCCACTACAGAGCTACCTACCACGTGCCTCTCTACCATGATGATGAACAGTGATGGGGGTCAGCCCTCCTCCTTTAAGTCATTTCTATCAGAGGCTTGGTCACAGTGACAGAAAAGTCACTGACATGGAGGGTCTCCACCTGGAGGAAAAGAAAGTGTTCCCCTCTCCTGCTCTCCCCAAGATACAGCTGGCATCTCCTTGGCTTGTGTAGAGAGTCACAAAAGAGCAGGAACCGAAGCAGCCATCTTGGAGGTCAGCTACTGACGTCCATTCTGTTTGCACCATAGGAGAACCAGGGCTTCCACGTGCAGATCACTCCTTTAGCTGGGCCTCCGAGTCTCTGCAGATTTGTGGAGGTCACAGCTCTGTCATCTGTAGTAGGTCTCACAGAGGGTGGAAACCCTGCAAAGTAAGTAGGGTCGACTGCGGATGTGGAGCACAAGAACTAAGAACTGACTGCAGGGATCTGACCCACTCCAAGAAAATAGACATAGCTCTTGTCATGCTGTTCACTTTAGAGGCCACTGGCCATGGTCCCAGAGCCAGCCCATGTGCACCATCTTATGACCCTGATCAGAGTGATACCTAGGGCCAAGGTATCAATATACCCATGTGCTTGGGTGGCTGAGAGCTAGCTGGTCAGTCCTGGGGAGGAGTAAGGCCTCCTTGCAGCTGGACATGGGCCAAGCCTGTGACTCTAGCAATGCTGTGTCCAATTCCCCAGCACGCGAGTGGAGGGAGCTCGCCCTCAGCTTAGGCAAGGACAGGGAGGGCCCAAGACCTGTGCAACATGTTCAGTGCCTGGAGTGCTGGCTCTAAGCCCTGTCTCAGGACTGAGAGATTCTTCCCTGCCACCTCCCAAGGGCATGGGCATCAGATGAAAAGCTTGTATGCCTTCCTTAAAATTCTGGACCTGAGAGAATTGGTAGAGACAGTGGGCTGTCCTAACTTGTGTAAGCCCAAAACTGACGTGGTTATTCACAAGCCACTGTTGTGACATCCCCTGGAGAGGACCTGGGAGGTAGGTGCTTCTAGACTTAGACCAAACAGCAGGGTCCCTGGAAGGATCCTGACAGCAGAGACTCTGTGATGCTGGGCAATGTGTGTGAGGCTGCTGCCTCTGTGCACAGGACGGGGCCAGGCACTCTCCCCAAGCACCAGGGTATTGACTGTTCTGGGTCCCAAGGACTGCAGTGAAAAAATGCAGTGATATTCCTGTGATATAGCTAGCCCAGGCCTGTGACAGTAGTCCTCCTGCACCTGCCCTATAGGAAGTAGAGCCAGGACCCAGGCCTGGGAACTTCCAGGCCACCAGTGTTCTCAGGACAATATTTATGAGACTGCTAAAGTTGGTGTCCTCCTGTTACTCACAAGGACACCTTCCTCACCTGGGCAGATGGCCGGCAGGTAACCCAGAGCTGGGAGAACCATGTCACTACATGGGAACCATGTCTGGCAGCAAAGACACTCTGCAGTCAGGTGGCTGGGTCAGGGCTAGGAGCTAACCAGTCAGCATGAGCAAGCGAGGACAGGGTGTACCCCACCTGAGTGGGGAGGCCTGTATCAAGGACTCTGACTCTGAGTCATTGCTTCCTGAGACCCGGGATTAGTAACTTCAGTTCGATTATGGGACAGGACAGGAGTCTGATGTCAGATGTTTCTTCCAACTGGCCTTGCCCTAAACTGAAGCTGAGAAACACAAGTCCAGCTTCTGCCTCAGGCTGAGTGCCTGAGTGGACTATAGGGTTGTGGGGACTCTGGGAACCCAGCTGGCCTCAGTCTCTAGCTCATTCACCAATTCCAGGTTTATTTACCCTTGGGCAATTCTGAGGTCATCTCACTGCTGTTGTGCGTAGTGGGTAGCTGTTTGAGCCATGCCCTGAAGCATCTCCTCACACACGTTGGGCGCCAGCTCTCACTATGTGAAAGAGAGGGGGGGAAGGCATCCCAGGTCTTAAGGGTCCCCAGTGGCCACGCCCTAGGGGCAGGTACCTCAAGGTCATAGACAGGTGTAGCATCTACAGCCGCCTCACTAGGGGTGGTGCTTCAGGGCATGGCTCAAACAGCTACCCACTACAGTTGTGGGACTTCAGCCCCATGGCCACCAAGGGGGCTCCTCACATTTGACCCCAGGGCCCATCCCCACACCTCCAGGTCCTTCACCCTGTTTATCTGGGTATGATGGGGATGTGAGTAGGGCAGCCTCTTAGTTTGGAGAAGCACTTGGGTCTGTCCTTGAGGAATATATGGCACTTTCAGTTCTGATCTTAAGAGCAAATGGGACCGTGGTCTTGTCTCTGTACCTATGAACCACAGACACTTCCTCCAGTCTTGCATTCCTATACCAGATCAGGGACCAGGCAGGGCCCACATCCAGCTGCAAGGAGGCCTTACTCCTCCCCAGGACTGACCAGCCAGCTCTCAGCCACCCAAGCACATGGGTATAGACACCTTTATCTATGAGAGACCAGCATATTACAAGTTCCTCTGTCTGGACCTTTCTAGAAAAGTAGACCATATCCTGTACCAGTCCCTGCCCCCTACTACTATAAAGGGTAGGGCCAAGGCCTAAAGCTGCCATCCCTACAGTGTCCAACAGGCCTGGAGGTGAGGAAAAGGCTCACTGTGTTTCACAGGTAGCCTAGGTCCTGGGCCCCGGGGGATACAACATACAAACCGGACTACTCCAGTCCCCAGCATAGAGGGTGGAAGCATCTCTGGCTCCAAGATGTTTGTCAGAGAGGGGTGGGGGTCCCGGCCAGACGAGGACTCCTGCGTCTCCATCTCTAGGGTTTTAGGAATATCAGAATATAGTGGGACTCTAGAGACAGAGGTGGTAAGAGGGAGCCACCTCAGCCAATCTCTGGTGATCTGCCCAGGGCCTCCACAGTGGTAGCCAGTGGGGGCCTGAAGGCTGAGGAGGTGACCAAGCTTCCCGCTGAGTGAAATGGGTCTCTGAAGCAGACACTGGAGGGCAGGCTTCCTTCAACCTGCCCAGAGCCAAGGGTGGGCCTCCTGCCTCAGGGCTGTGGGCCTGCTCACCCTCCTCAGCCAGCCTCACGCCTGCAGTGGTCCTGTCCTCTCACCCTTGTTTACGGCCCTCCTCCCCAAGCACAGTGTTAATTATCTTGCCACTGCTGTAATTTCTCCCTGTAGTCCATTAATTAAGGGGTCACAATCCCAGAGCATGTTTACCCAATAAGCTTTCTTTTTTAATTATCCTAATTGCTCGGAGACTGACAAAGACACTGCCCTTCTCCTTCCCAGTGGATTAGCAGATGACAAACGCACGCTTCCACACGACCCACGAGATGTGATGCTCGCCAGGTGCCAACCTGCAGCGTAGCAGGCTAACACTGGGTGACTCAACCAGGGCCTGCATGCATGTGCTTATGATGTCCCATGTCTAAATGTGGTATCACATGACTTGAGGGGTCCTTCGGTCAGCACCAATTCTTGTCTCCAACTCAGATACAGGCTTCTCCTTTGGAAGTTGAGCAGAACAACGGCTGCCCGAGTCACACCTCTGACTTGGCTCAGAGTCTGCCCCACCATCCCTCATGGTGGGCTGAGTGAAGCTCTCTATGTCTGGACCGGTCCTCAGTCTCCAACACAGTTATGATCTCATGTTGGCTTATGGATAGAGAATCCCCTCACAGCATCGAGAGGCCAGCTCTGCTCAGCTCCAACTAATAAGGGGAGGAAAAGGGACACGGTCCTCAGGGACTGTAGCATCTCAGGGGGTAAAAGAACATGGCACCGGAGGACAGACCGCTCCGTGCTGTCCGACACAGATCAGGTCCCTCAAGTTGACAGACCAGCCGGAGGAGTTGAGTCACTGGGCACAGAGAAGAGGAAGGACAGCTTAAATGGATTCTTGCACACACATGCTCACACAGCGCTAATCACAGCATACATATGCTCATGTAGCACTAGTCACAGCAACCTGGATGAACAGATAGGCCAGTGAGGAGCCTATCTGGCATGCCAGGGAACCCACAGACCTAGAACACATGAAAGTGAGTGAGAAAACAGGCATGCTGCCTGATTTTATTTCTGTGCATTGTGCCTTGTGGGGGAATCCAGAGACTGACTACAGACAGATACATGGCTGCTGGGGGGCTGGAGGAAGGAGGACTGGCATGTTCTCACTGAATGGGTGTGGTGTCTGGGCTGGGCTCATGAAAGCCTTCTGAGACAAAGCGTATAATATGATGAACATGCTGGGTACCACAAAGTGCTCACTTTAAAAGTAGGTGTGGCTGTGTGTACCAACAATCCCAGAACTGGGGAGGTGGAGACAGGCGGATCCCTGAGGCTTGCTGACCTGCCAGTTCAGATGAATTGTCCAGCTCTGAGTGCAGAGGGAGACCCTGTCTCAAGAAAGAAGGTAGAAGGCTGGAGAGACGGGTCACTCATTTAGAGCACTGGAACTGATTTGGTTCCCAGTACCCAAATGGTAGTTTACAACATTCCATAACTCCAGTTCCAGGGCATCCAGTGCCCTCTTCTGGCTTCTACCAGACACATGTGGTACACATGTACACACACACACACACACACACACACACACAGAGAGAGAGAGAGAGAGAGAGAGAGAGAGAGAGAGAGAGAGAGAGAGAGAGAGAGAGAGAGAGAGAACAAAAACTCTTTAAAAAATAAATAAGGTGGAGAGAGGTAGAGGAAGGACACCCAGTGTTGACTTCTGGTTTCCATACGCACAGTCGTGCATATGCATGCACACATACCCAAACACACATGAACACATTCACACAAATAAAATGTAAAAGGTAATAGGGTCCCAAGTGCACCCGATCACACTCACGGCAGGCATGCATGGCAGTGCCTGGTATTAGGAAACCTGCTGGGTCATTCCACCCATGGTGAAGAAAGGCCTTGGAAATGCAAGACACCATCCACTTTGCAGAACTCCAGCTCCCCCCAACAAAGCCTGACAGCAACACCTCAAGTTTATTGGTCCCTTTCCAGTGTGAACCATGCAGAGCACACAGGCCTCTCTGGGGCTCTTGAGGTTGGTAATTAATTCACGTCTGCTGAGGTAAGCACCAGAGGCCCCAGGGGAGAGGAGGCTCCAGCTCAGTTGTTCTTGGTGGATTAGGCGTACATGGCCGTCCTCGGCCACCTCTACCCGCTCTCCTGGTGTCTGGCTGTGCCAGGCAGGCCCGCCAGTTCCGTGGAAGTTTACGTCTCTTTAATAAAGATTAAGATGTCAGAGGGCCAGTGTTGCACAAAATCCCACTTTTATTAACTTCTCATTACCAACTGAAGAGCGAGGCCTATTTCTGAACTTCCGAAGCGGCATGGTTTCTGGAGAAAATGGTTATTAAATATGCATTCACGATGGCTGCAGCTAGGGCAGTTCTTGCTGAGTAAGCAACTGGGCTGCACGTCTCCCCTAGCTGGACCCAAAACAATGGGGACTTAATGAAAAGAATGACCGTATGGCCTCATCCAGGCTGGAGGGCATCTCTGGAGGGGGCTGGGCTTCGTGTGGTACCAGCTGGTGGTGGCAAAGGGTCATGGGGCTCTCAGGCCTTGATCTTGACCAGAAGCCAGTCCTAGGGCTCTGGTAGGTGCTGTCTACATACAGGGGGCACTGGCTGGACTCTGTGTTATTCACTGGATCTCACCATCATCTCCCCATTACGCCCTCAGCTCCCTGCTCGAATCCCCAGGATGAACTGAGTGGCTGGCAGCAAGAGCTCTGTCTGTGCTGTACTTCTAAGGCCCCCCCAGCCAGACAGGGGCTGCTGGCTGCTGGCATTACCGCCTCTACTCATTGTCACCATGAGAGTCTGAGTCTCATGGTGCTGGCACCGGCCTCCTCACAGTGAAATCATGCACTGGTAGCCCATCCTTCTTCTACACTCAACGTACCCCCTTTCCCTACTCCATGCTTCATTACGAACCCAGATGCAACCCTTTTGCCCCCAGCACCACCGACCTCTTCCCTTGCACCTCATTAGCCCATATCAAGCCATTGGTTGCCCAATCCAACCCCATCCTAGTGACTGATCCTTCTCAGCCTGTATCATGCACACCTGCTACTGTGGCCCCGACTCAGCATTTGCCAGGCTTCTGGGGGCCAAGGTCAAATCACAAGGTCAATGAACAAGTTATCCACAGGCAGGGATGTAAGTGACCCACCTTCCTCTGACCCTGATGCCAAGTCTCACTTGTGCTATGAGTCTCCTCCAGCCTTTTCTTCCCAACAGGTTAATGCTGTATAGGTAAGAAAGAAGGGCTGTCCTCACATACTGTTACATTCCCACTTAATACTCTCCAGAGACAGCCTGCATCCCTCACAGATAAGATACCCAAATCAATGTCCTCTATTTGCTCCATCACTGCTCACACCTCTCCCTGAGGCTTCTCATCCTGTACACACCTTCCTGCCAGCAGTCACACGTGGGCTGTCCTGGGCCTTCATTCTACACACACACACACACACACACACACACACACACACACACACACACACACAGAGTTTCAGCTGTCAACTATAATTCAGGGCCTTTTTTTACTTTCTGCAGGGGCAAAAGTGATTCACACTCAATAGAAACCACACTTCGAATTGTAGATTCAAGTCTCTTCTCAGAGACTATCTTGGGATGTGCAGGCCCACCCCTCTCTCATGCTGGCAGCAGCCAAGTTAGGATTCCTGCATAGCCCCGAGGACATGGGGCTACATCCCTGCAGAGTGAAATGGAACAGAAGAACTGAGTACATTCACTTACAGTATGTTCAGCTGATGATGAATGGATTTATTTCATCTCAGCTCCACCCTAAGTCAAGAAGCCCACTGACTCCGGGTACCCAAGGACTCAGCAGTACACAGTCTGCAGGCCCCACTAGGAAAGTGAAGGGGCCCCTTCAAGGCTGTGCTACTGTGATCCTTCTCCTTATACCCTCTCCTAGGTTTTCTCCTTTTGTTCTCCTGTTCAAGGAGCTGAGGACACTCATCCCAAGCAGGTAGGATGTGTGCTCAAGAAACACACATAGATCTGAACCATAACAAGGCCAGGCAGGTCACAGGCCAGCTCAGCACTCTGTAGCTTTTGGTAGTCTTTCATTTTCCTGAGCTCAGAACCCTCGGAAGAGCCGGGAGTCAATGAGATGAGGGGAGATACAGCATAAGGGGACCCCTCCACCGAATGGCTTGGATGAAATGAGGGGACCTACAGCATAAGGGAAATCCCTCCACTGAACAGAGAGATGAATGAATGTTGGTCACTCATCCCCTTCTGTCATCATCCTGAGGAACGTCAAGGGCCTTTCTGAGTGCCTCTTATTACCTACATTATTGGATGGGGCTCTTTCTCTAGTGCCTGTCTGGTCCAGGCTGGCCTCCTTGGAGTAAATGATAGGTTTTGCCAAATGGGGATGTTGCTGTGGCCCAGAGAAACTAGCAGCTGATTCGGCCTGCGGGGTCGCGTGAGGCGGATGCAGCAGAGTGGGAGATCCCTGGTGAAATTCCCAGTGAGGTGGCGCTGTCTACAGCCCTGGCACACCTTGATGTGGGGTCGTGCTCTGGCTGGTTCTCCAGGGACTTAATGAAAAAGAGTGACTCCAGAGCACTGGGCCAGTCTCCCAGACTAGCCAAGCAGTTACTGAGTGAGGCAGAGGAGATACCTGGGGGTCAGGTCCTCTCCAGGCCAGACTAGGTGGGTACAGCATGGGTGTGGGCAGCCGCTCTGAGTACAGGATTGTGTAACCTGTGCTCCAGGGCCTGTTCACTGAGAGGGAGAAGGGACTCTCGCTGCTGTGTAAACACAGTTTGCAAAGGCCTCTCCCGGCTCTCCAAGCACACAGAGTCATGGGCTTATCAGGAGGCTGTCTGGCAGTTAAAAGATGTTTCCCTGCATTGTGAGGCTACATGGAAACCAAGGCATGTCAGCCCCCAGGACAAAGGAACTCAAGTGTTTGAAATGCAAAAATATTTTGACCTGGCTACATCATTTTTCAAAGGAAAAAAGTAATTCACGGCTCACAATCTACTTGCTAATTCACAGGAAGTCCTGTATTTCTTATTAATTCCCCAAGGCCCGCTTTTCTATGTGAGAGGTCGTCTATGAGGGCCGGGGTGTGAGGGAGGTTTACGGCGTCTCCTTCCACCTCTTCCTGTTATTTTTTCTTTTTAATACCTTGTCTTGCTGAATGAACACTCTGCACAGTGCTGTCCCAGGCCTTATCTCTGGGGTCCACACTGCTGGAGAACTTGAGGGAGGGAGGGAGTACACAGTAACTGCCTTGTGCTGGCAAGTCAGGAGCCAAGACCCTAAGACACTCGGGGTTTCACCCAGGTCACCCCATAATGGGGAGCTATGACTGAAGCTCCCATAGTTTTCATAGCCCTCTGTGAGCAGCTGCTCTTGGTAATGAGGGCATCTGGGGAAGTCCTTGTCAGGGTTAGGGTTAGACCCACATTTACCACAGTTCTTACCATCATTAACATACTATCATCTCACCACTATCAATTCACCATGATTATCACCATCATCATCACCATCATCTCCATTATCACTATGTCCACCATCCATCACCACCATCGTTATCGCCATAATCGCATCATCATTACGGACATCACCATAGACACTCTCACAACTACCATCCCCGCCTTTGCCTCACTATGTGCCACAAACTCCTGTCAGGTGCTATCACATGTGCTCTCTACGTAGTGACTCACGTAAACAACCACAACTGTGGAGCAAGAACTGTTATTTTTCTCTATTTTACAGACATGGAAACCATGAGCTTAACAGATACGTTCTATGAAAACGTCTGACTTCCACAGAGTCCTTTGCACTCCTAAGTCCCCCGTGCCTATAGAATGTGTTTGCATCATGTGATTTCTGGAGTGTGTCAGTGAGACAAACTGTGGCGATGAGGTGAACCAAGCTCCAGAGTGTCTCGGAGATGACAGGAGCCCATACTGCAGGAAGTCTTCCCAAGGGCTACAACGGGCTACAGGACAGGAGGACCTGCTCCGGCTGGTGAAGGAGCAGTTTCCCTCTCCTTGGAAGGGGCTCAGTGGGATGAACAGAGAAGCCACACTTCCCTAGTGGAGTCCTCTGTGTGGGAGCGGATCGCAAAGAGGAAAAAGGTAATGCTAGCAAGCCAGGGGCCCGACAGGAACTAGAGCTCTGATGGGTGTTTGAGTTACACGCTATTTCAAAAACTGGGGGTTTAATAAAGAAGGCCAATTGGAGGACAGCCCTTTCTACAACACCAGGTGTAGGAAAATGGGGTCACAGTACAATGATTGCCAAAGAACAAGGAGGAGTGGAGATGGGATGTACCCCAGGCTTTAGGAGGGGCCTGTAAAGAACACAGGGTTCCTTTAGATGTGGTCCCTGGGGAGCCCAGGAGGTGGGCTGCTGGCTGCCAGGTCAACGCTTGTTGGGTCCTCTCTGGGCACAGTGGGTACTGAAGAGCCTGAGTCTATCTAGATCAGAAGCTTCCCCCCCTCCCAGTGGGAACAGGTTGCCACTTTGTACCTGGCTGACCTTGGGAGAGTGAATGTACCTGTCCCAATCAGTTTTCTCATAAGTACACAAAGGAAGTATAGCTCCTGCCCTGCAGGGTAGCTGTGAGTCCCATAGAGGTCCTGAGAATGTGGCCTGAGAACAGGCATGTTGGCTTCTGCCGCCACAGCCTCAGAGCCACCATGGGTGACTGCCAATAGAAAGGCAAACCCTACCCTGGCACAGCCATTGCAGAGTCTCGGCTGTGCCACCTGCCACCCCCAGAAGCAGACCTTCTCCTTTAGACCTGCCCTGGGCCTCCTCAGGTGAGCTGAGCAGGGAGGGACGGGGTCTTCCCTGGAGCCAGTTCTGTCTCCTGGGAGCTGCACATGGGCAGCCATGGGACAGAGGTGCTCCACGCCCCCGGCCCTTCCCCACCCCAGGCGGCCGCCAATCCTGCTCCCTCTGAGGTCTAATTTGATGTTCTCTTCCACCAGTTCTCCTCACTCCTGCCTCTGCACTGCTTGTCCAAAACAGAAGTACAAAGGGAGGAAAGCTATTCAGATCCCTCCTCCTCCTCCTCGGTTTATTTTTGCAGCTCTCTGGGGTGCCCATGCTTCAGATTCTCTTCCGATAATTATCTGCCCTTTCAGGGCCTTAGGAACCCAGAGTCCCCAGTTTGGAGGGCTAGAAGGAAGCCCTGGCCTGGCCTGGCCATGGCACGCTGGACCTTCTAAGTAAATGTTGCATGCACAGGAGCCCGCCCCTTCCCTCCTCACCCTGTGAGTATTGTGAAGTAGATTCTGTAGCCTTTGAGCCCCCCACACCCCACTGGTCTGTGATGAACACCGTGCCAGACTCTGTCTGGGTGATAATTTTCCGTCCCCGACAACGCAAACATTTCTGAGGCTAATCCTCCAGGTCTCAGCCATTGCTCAGAAATAACAGAGCCGAGGCTCCAACATAAAATAATACATCTTGCTTTTTATGACTTCATTTATCAACAGCACACTGGAGCAACATCTTGCTAACTGGGTGAGAAGAAGCTGTTGTTTTCCGGGTGCAGTAGGCTGATGGACGTGGGTGTCAGGTGGATAACGAATCCTGTTAGCATACAAAGAGGCCAAGGCAGAGAGAGGGTATCCGTCAGAGAAAGAAAGAGTATTAAATAAGAAAATGGCATATCATGCTGAATCTGTTAAATTAAGAACTGCGCTCCCTCTTACCAAACCAATTTGTTATCCTTGCACTTCCTCCCTGTACATGGTGGAGGAAAAAGGAGCTGCCCAGGCAGGCTGGGCCTCCTGGCTCACTGGTGCCCAGGGGCACAGCCCAGCCCATCTGCAGGTGGGACACTTCTGCCTCAAAAGTACACAGCAGGACCAGCAAGATGTTTTAGCAGGAAAGATGCTCATTGCTAAGCCTGACAACTAAGTTGGATCCCTAGGACCCATATGGTGGAGAGAGAGAGAACCAAACCCCTAAAATTGTCCTCTGACATCCCCGTAGCGATGGAACACACATGCTTATGAGTGTGCTCTCTCTCTCTCTCTCTCTCTCTCTCTCTCTCTCTCTCTCTCTCACACACACACACACACACACACACACACACACACACTAAAATGCAATTTTAAAATAGATTTAAAATTTAAGAAAGATTGCAGTAGATAAAGACCATTTTAGAATCGTAATTGAACAAGGTGCACACAACAATTGACTGTGGCATGCCCAACCCAATCGATGCATCTACAACATGGGCCCCACAGTACACGTAAAGCTCAGAGGACATCACAGGAGAGGGGCAGGAAGAGTGCAAGACCCAGGTGTCTGCTTGAGATTGTGTTTTCTATATACGAGAGGGAAGCTGCACTCAAGAATTTTCAACAATGTGGTTGCTTAAACAAGGCAGAAAAAACAACAGCAGCAATTGACATGGTATGGGGCCTCGCCTCTAAGAGAGCTACAGGCAGTTAATGGATGCTGAAGAAGGAGAATCAGTCTTCTTCGGGGGTGAGCCCCATGATAGGTTAGCCAATCCTAAGAGGTTGACCCTAAAGACACATGAGCAACACTGAATGATCTTAGCAGTTGTATTTACCAACTTATTCACATGTATATGTAACGATTACAATCAGAAAGTAAGTAGCCATGAATCTGAGAAGTGGTCATAGGAAGAGCTGGATGGGGGAGAGGTTGAGGAGACCAATCAAAGTATAGTACTCACATGCAAAATTCTTAAAACACATAAATCTTAAAAATTAAAAAGGGAAAAATCAAAATTAAAAATAGCACAAAGCAAACAGCTCAGGAGGGTCTTGGAAATGTGTCCCCATAAGGCATATTCAATTTGAAATGGGTTATAACAGAAGACGGAGAAAAGCAGCGGCCCTCTGTGTACAGGACTGGGTTCTCAAGACCCCAATTCCAGGAGGGGAGAACCTTGGCAAATCAGCACCCCGGACAGCTCCTCGTCCCCCACAGTAGGTGCTCACCAAGCGCTTGTCAGTGAAGGAAGCAAAGCTGGACTTTGCAGGCTGTGAAACTCCAGCATTCAAGGAATTCTCTGTGAGAGCCTGTCTAGAAGAACTGTCACACACAATGACAGCCTTGAAAGTACCACAAAGTTTTATTTTCTCAGTAAGCCCAGTGTGACTCAGAACCCAAGATGGCTCTAGAACTTTCTGTTTATGGGATGGGAGGCGAAGAGCTCTATGGGGCATGGCTGTAGAGACTGACTGACTGACCTAGGAGTTTCCTATACCCCTGCACAAGGTATCTCCATCTAGCCCCAGCTGGCAGAATGTCACCCGATATCCAGGCCTCATTTGAAGGCAAGAGAGAACTTTTGAACACAAAAATTTTGAACTCAGCAAGCCAAGCCGAATGACCATCACCACCAGTGCCAAGTATGCCCGCCCTGGGTCATGCTGCTGTGGTCAGTAGTGTGTGACACACTATACATGACCTAACGAATCAGCAATTGCAGCACACCTCATGAAATTATAATTTAAAACAATCCTTATTATATCGCCAGGAAGCAGCCTGACATTGTGTACATTTCCTTCTAGCCTCCTCATTCATATACATCTGTGTGTGTGTGTGTGTGTGTGTGTGTGTGTGTGTTTCACACCTGGGTATAACATGCCACTTTTTCAAAATCTTTGTATGTGTGTACATGCATGTGGAAGTCAGAGGTTAACATCAGGTATCTTTCTAACCAGCCCAGCATCCCTCACTGAACCTGGAGTTCACCAACTGGCTAAGATGGCCAGCCAGTTGACTCTAGGGATCCTCCTCTCTCTACCTACCCAGTGCTGGGATTATATAGGCACATGTTTCCATGACTGGCTTTTGTTTTAGGGATCTGAATTCAAATCTTCATGCTTGCACATCCAGAACCTTACAGACATAGCCATCTCCCCCAGCTCTTAAAACTTTTAAAAAAGCCAGGCAGTGGTGGCACATGCCTTTAATCCCACCACTTGGGAGACAGAGGCAGGCAGATGTCTTAGTTCAAGGCCACCCTAGTCTACAGAGCAAGTTCCAGGACAGCCAGGGCTACACAGAGAAACCCTGTCTTGAAACAACAACAACAAATAAAATAAAAACTCCTTTTCCTAACACGTTTTGGTTTATGGAAACACGAGTGACAGAGCTCCTCGTGGCTCCCCTCCAGCCCCCACCAGGGCTCCTTGACAGTTAACACACTGTCCCTATTAGAGGTTACAGTCATATGTGTTACAGTTAATAAGCCAACGTTGATACATTGTAATTGGCCCGAATTCAGGCTTACACTAGGGCTAACTCTGAGTAGAGCCTTCTCTGGGTTTGAACAGATGGACATAGCCTGGCATCTCTTGTCACACTTCTATAGAGTAACCCCTAGCTCTGACCAACCTGTGTACCCTAGCCCTTTTCTAGTGAAGCCCAGTGTCACAGATATGGATCCTGCCATGCGTTCATCTGCCGATGGCTCCACTCACAGGTCCACATGCATTTGAGATTTCTATTTGTTCTTTCTGCTTCCATTCTTTGACTTGCAAGCCTTGTTTTTGATGTCAAGTTGTCTAGATGATACTTTGGGGGCAGTGACCACTGAGTTGGTTGGTTCGGTTTATATACTCTGCTATCCAAATTTGCAACCATTAGTCAATGACAATCAGCCAGGAGCCACCCTAGGTTTCTTCTTTCCCAGCCCCAGGCACATGCTTTCCCAGCAAAAGGCCCTGGGACATCACTAAGATACAATTGGCATCTCTTGAAGCAAGTAGTCCATTTCCCCTACAGGTCTGGAGAAGTCCTGAGTCTCCACCTGAGACAGTTGCTCTCAAGGTTAGGCATACACACAGGTCGACCTGAGTCCAGCAGGGACATGTGGGGAAAGGATGGCTGTGCATACTTTATCCTGTCTCTGCATGGGACGCATAGGATTTGCCTTGGGTTTCATTCTCAACAGATCCAGAAGGATGACCAGTGCCCTAGCTCATGACCTGCAAACTAGCCAGATGTCAGCCCAGATACCACCTCCTCCAGAGAGCGTCCCATCCATTTCTATGGCATACATAAGAGAGGCAGTGCTCATCTCCCCGCTGTCCTGCTGGCCGGGGCTAGTGTGGGCAGAAGTGGCCAGATGCTCTTTCTGTGCTCTGACATAGAGCCTAGGTACTTCTTCCTCTCCACCCCCAGCCCCAGAATCATACACAGCAGACAATCAACAATGGATATTCATATCCTACTGGGTCCGGCCATCAGAGGAGAGGCATGCTCTACCGATGCCACATCCAAGGCATCCTGGCTTGTCTGCTTGAGTGACTCAGGGAGGCTTTCAAGTCACCGGTTCCTAAAACGCTTTGTCATCTAGCATCATCATGACAATAACTTACCAATACAAGTACTTTCAATGACTCCAGCTCACTCAAGCTTGCCAAGTGCTGAACTCAGCTAGGCCTATAGTGCACAACCAACCACTCTGGCTTTGGCTGTGGAAGGGCCCAAATCAGCCTCACATCATGCCTACAGAGCAATACTTGAGCCTGTGGAACCATCTGACACACATCTAAGAGTCCTTGCTACAACCTGGCTCCTGGCTAGCATCTGACAGTGTTGCATTGGCTCCTGTGCTGCCCTGTCTCCCTGCCCTCCAGTAAAGCAAGGCTAAAGATGTCTACAGGGTGACAGTAAACATGTCACAAGGCTCGTATTCTGTAAGTGGCCAACACAAGTGTAGATGCCATGAATGAGTTTGTATGGCACCTGGAACACAACGCCTCGAGGGGGCCAGGGAGCTGGAACACATCATGCCTGTCTGCCCTTCCCCTTTCCTGCCTCTGCTGTGGCCCAAGGAAATCACAAATGTGATCCACAAGTTAGAGCTTGGACTCAGGGACAGCTGTGGCAGCTACGCATGGGAACCCTCAGAGCAGGAGCCAGTGTTACCCACTCCATACATTAGTGGTTCTCAATCTGTGGGTCATGGCCCCTTTGGGGTCACATATCAGATATCCTGCATATCAGATATTTACAATATGATTCATAACAGCAGCAAAACTAGTTATAAGATAGCAGCAAAATAACTTTATGGTTGGGGTCACCACAACATGAGGAACCATATGAAAAGGTCGCAGCATTAGGAAGGTTGAGAACCACTACCTTAGAGGAATCAGCAAGCAAAAGTACTCTTGGGATGTCAGTGCCTTCTCTCAGGACTGGACAGCCCCCACCCCCTGGCTACTCTCCCTGCACCTAGTACAGCTCTCCTCTCTAGCAACAGGTGGTTTCCTAGAACTGAAGGGATGACACGGCCTTCCACAACGGCCTGTCTCCTCTGGAGAACTCCAACCAACCAGGCAGCTCTTGTCTGGGAAGCCTCCTCCTCTTCTTTCTATTCCAAGATTCCAGGGTCCACCTGAATCCTACCCGGAGACAAAGCTCTAAGGAGGTTCTGCCCTAAATAAACAAATGCAGGCGAGTGTGGCTTCTGATGCTCTCAATGGACCCAGAACCTGTTTTCTGCAGTGCCTAGAAGCTTAACCTGCTCCATAAGGAGGAAACAGACTCAACTTTTGTATCCTGCTGTATACAAAAGTTGTACGTTCTTCCAGGAATGCACCGCTGTCAGACAGCATGACATGGGCAAAATGATGGGCTGCCGGGAAGTGTTCAAGGCATCTGTGGTGCCCAAGCTGATAACCATGCTTGCTCAGCTATGCCAGCCACATGGTGCCCGTCTGCCCAGAACCTGGAGCGTCTTCGTATCATGCAGTGCAATGGAGCAGGTGCCTGGACGGCTGAAGGCCACAGCTGACCCTCCTCATCTAGGCTTATGACTCTGGACTTGGCTGAGTCCGTATTTGTGTGTTTAAGGCAGAAGATTCTAAAGCAAACCTCCAGCTGATATATATTTCTCTCCTAATAGTGCGGCACAATTTAATTAACTCAATATTGCACCCACCTGAAGATTACAGACCGACTTTATTGACGCCTCCATCTGGCTCCTATAAAGCCAGTAATGCGGCCAATAAATCCTGTTCAGATCTGGGTACGGGAGGAGAGGCTGTCTCACTCGGCCGTCTTCCCCATGCTCTCTGGCAAGGGCTGCTTGGGTGACAGTGACAGGGTCTGAGAACCCCACAAGGGTCACCTGTGTGCCCATAGATGCTGCTGGCTTGTTGTGAGGATGGGACGGCAGGTCACTGTGAATTCTGTGCTGTAGATGGAGAGACTCTGGAGACAGAGGCGTTCTAAGAGGCCCAACGCTCACAGCCTGAGTTCAGACAAGCCCTTGCTTTCTCACCTCTAGTGAGGAGCTGCCATGGTTCCAACCTCCCAGTCTGTCCACTCTAGAACCGTGCCGGCTGCTCGCTCCACACCTGACTTAATCCCTCGACCTTGTAGAATATTGGGCCTATAATTATGTGTTTTCAGGGGAGGACAATGTGGTCACAACTTCAAAGTTCAAAGTAAGAGCAGGGCCTGGTTCCTGGGTGGGGACGGGCGAGGATGATGGCTCCTACTCCAGGCCTCCAGGGGAAGGGACCTCTGCCGACAGTTTCTGATGCCGGAGAAGGGTCCCCAGGGGCATCTGCTCTCCTTCCCTGCTTGAAACCCACGAGAGGGTAGGGCCAGCCAGCTTCCTACTCCTGGCCTCCTCCAGGACCTTTACCTAGAGACTTCCCCAGAGATCCTTTGTGAACGCCACGTAAGAGGTTTCTGAGAAAGCAAAATCTGACTTATTTCTCACACAAAGGGAAAAATGAACACAGTCCCCCGACCTGCCCAACCCCGTGTACCTCCAAGCCTCCTCCAGTTGGCTGAGTGCTGTCTCAGCCTTCATCTGACATGCAGGGCCCTGGAGACAACACCCACGGGAGCAGGTAATAAATTACCGCCAGGAAATTAATTAGCTGCACCTCTGCCCACCTAATCTGATGGTTCAAGCTGATTTAAGGGAGCCTCTAGTGGGGGTGGGGTTGTGGTGGTGGGGGTGTGATCAGCCTCACCTCCGCTCAGGAGTACATTTACACAATCATCACCAAGCTGGGGGCTGCCCATAACTCACTGAGGCCACGCTAACGGGCCATTAGTCACCCTTATCATCTCACAAAGGGGCCACAGTTCGAGGCCCTGCCCTAAGAAGCTAGTTCAGGTGCTGCAAGGGGGTGAGGTCAGAGTCCAGTTGGGGCCCCAAGCTGCCCTCGATGGGGGTGGCTAGAGCTTCTAAGGCAGCCCCTCCCCCAGACTGCTTTCTGCCTGTCACTGGAGAGAGTCCTGGAAGGGGCCTTTCTGGACAAGTCTCAAGTTGTGAAAGCAGCATCCTCTGTCCTGCGGGAAGGGGTGAGGGAAGAAGCCAGACAAGTAGGCTGGTTTCAGAGAGCCCCTGAGGGTCCCAAGGCCAGTGGCCCAGCCCCCTCAGGAGATGGGGACCCTTGGAGGCAGCACTTCCCGACTTTCTGCTGTCTCGGTGGCCGTGTTACACCTCTTCACTTTGCAGCCTTTGATTCAGCAAAATCAAGGATGCAAACTTCTTAGGAGTACTTAGTTTCCATGGCAACTGAAGCTGACCTCAACATTATTGTTCTCAAGAGGGGACTGACTTTGCTATATGTTCATTCACTGAATTAATGGACTCCCGGTTCTTTTATCAGCAACCCCAGAACAATGGAAAGAGAGACATGTCCTCAAAGGGCTTTCAACCACTGTCCAGCCTTTTGTCCCCGGCTTACTGCAACGAGGCAAGTCTATTCAGCCTGAGATTATCAAAATCAACTCGGGGCTGTCTCCGGGGCAGCTAAACACACTTTAGTTTCATAAAGACATAACTGATCCCACATGCAAATTAATAATTTCAATCGCAGCCTTTGTTGTGTTAGAGTGCTTTGTTGTTGTTGGGTTTTTTTGGGTTTTGTTTTTAGGTTTTTTTTTTTTTTGTAATAAAGAGTCTGTAGGGAAAATGCAGTACAGTTATGTACTTTGATGGGCTCTGACTGTGGCCAGCTGTCTGGTAAGGGCTGGAGAGGAAGAGGTTCCTAAGCTCACCTCAGTGACACAGCCCTCAGCCAAGCTATGGGTGGTGGTGGAGAGCCTTCCGGTTCCAATAAATCCCAGCCAGATCCTGACCTGCAGGTCAGTGCCTTGTTGCACAGCACCAGTGTGTGTCTGCCCACTGCCTCACCCTCCAGCTGCACAGGAACACTGTAAACCAACCCCTGGCTGCACAGCTCTTGTGAACAGTCTGCAGAGGCAAACAGCTCGTTCAGTTGTGGCCAGGTTTAGATCTCGGGGTGTGTGACATCCCAATAACTGCTTCACAAAAGCCACTTGGTAGTTGTCTAGCTACCTTGGGTCCCACTTCCTCAGCAGGCTGAGTTCACACTCCTGGCTCCAGTCATCCTTCCCAAGTCCTGAGGCCTCTGGGCTTCCGGTCACCAGGGACAGCTCACCCAGGACCATACGATGGGAAAAAGGTCCCCAAGCCCAGTGGGAAAGACTATGCTTCTAACACCCAAATAATCATTTCACAGATTTTCATAATCATCAGTCAGTCATCCTGTTTGGACCACTTGAGAGCTATCAGGTGGCTTTTATGACCTGTAGCATTTTGTACGAAATAATAACTAGAAGAGATTTATGGACCCATCGCTGACCCTCTCTATTAATTCTTTACCCTTTCTGTGCCTCCTGCCATGGCCCAGGAGTGCTGGCTGGGCCCTTCCAGACAGGAACCTTTCCAGGCCCTGAGTCCCAGTTATAATGGTACAAATCCCCGATTTCTTTATTTGGGGGCGGAGAGGGAGCAGAGAAAGGGAGGAAAGGCGGAAATAAAAATACCAGAGAAAAAGGTCACTTCCTTTCATTTGTGTTTTCTCCCAGTTGCCCTGTATTAACACCTCCTTCCTTTGCAAGATGCAGAAAGAAAACAAGATAAAGTGGGACAAAGGGAAAGGCCGTGGGGCCCTGTGTTTCCCTTTTCATATCACTGAAGAGATTGAATCAAAATTCCTTCGCCCGATACCATCTCCCCGGGTGGACTACACTCTTGTTAACGGATAAATTCAAGCCCTCCAGAAAGTCAAAGAATAAATTTAAGCCTTTGCCAAATGTCTATCCTATTGGATTTTGATAAGGCGGCCATTGAGCCTTAATAATGTCTTCCATCCATTTTCTGCGAGCCCTTAACACGGCTCTTTATTCCTCCCCAAAGCCTCTTCTCCCGGCCTTTTTATTACGGGCTCCGACGTGCTCTCCAGGGAGCCGCGCAGCCGAGTGATGGATGGACAGCTCGCTAGATTATCTCCCGCAGATGTTTGCTCTCCAGGAGCCCCGGGCTTCCCTCTAAGTAAACAGACTAAATAGAGTCGCCAGCAGAGGGGCAGCCCCAGAGGTCCTGGGTTCCGCTGTGGGAAGAAGCTTGACTGGGTCTGACCACGGCCAAAGTGACTTCTGGGGAAGCTCAAGTGATGTGCCCCAAGGGCATGAAGGACAGGGGCGGAGATGGTATCAGGATTTAGGTGTTTGAGGTTTGGAACACAGGCACTGAAGCTGGGGGCATGTGGCCACAAGAGATGGAAATGTTAGGGACAACGGAGTCCAGAGGGATGCTGGGAGTAAGAGACAGAGGGGTGAATGGGGTGAGCAGGAGACTGGGTCCAGTGAGGGACAAAGGGGAACAGATTGGGGGGACTGACTGAGCCAGTGGTGGCTTCGCTCAGTGCAGGTCTGCACAGTCTTGAATGTGAATCTTGACACAGCTGTCCCATGTGTAGCCATGCTTGCTGGCTCCTACTATAAATTCTGAATAAATTCAGAAGAACGCGCTATCTCTGTACTAACCGTTCTCCAAGACTTAATACTTACAATAGCAACCTCCCTCCATGTCTCCTCCCTGCATCAGTGTCAAGGTCTGAAAGATCTAAATCAAGTCTGCTACATTTCACAGAAGCAAATGGAGGGCAGGAAATACATGAAGCTCAGAGATGATGGCAATTCAACAACCCAAGGCCATCCACATGCCCCTTTGCCTCATACTTCCCTATCATATTTTTAATACAAGTGTGCATGTCGTTGTGTAATCCAAACATACACAGGTGTGTGTGGCACTGCCTCAGGAAAAGGGGGGAAAAAAGGCTCCAGTATATACTAACCATAGCATCAAGTGACACATCTGTTAGTGAGGCAGAAACTTCCACCTAGACAGAAGTTCCAAGTCATATGTGTCCCCTATTGTCCCTAGGCCCTGGCATGAGACCCCCTTTGCTGCTGACTTATAATTCCCATCTTCAGTTCAGTCCCCTCCACCTTTCATTACTCAGGTCCAGACCTAAGACAAAGGTTTTAATTCTTGTTCAGTGATCCTGGAGAAGCAGGGATGTCTGAACTCAGCCAAAGCTGGAAAACTTCTGTTCAGCAGCGCCTGGGGTATGCTGCAGCAGCTCCTCAGCCTCATGAGAAGCACTATAGAGCTTGGACAAGCAGTCTCTAACTTCCTCCAATAGGGCAGAAGAAGGAAACAGGCTGGGATGGCCGTCGAGAAGCCTGCTGGGACACAGACAGCCACCCATGTCCCCTTCTGGCTTCCAAGATGCTGCAGCCTATATGGAGGTTGGTCTGTTGGTTCTCTGAGCCCCTCAGCCTGGCTGCAGCTTCAGGGGCGTCACAGGGATCTGCAATCGAGACAGCTCTGACCCCCAAGCATCTTCAAGTGAGTCTCTGGTTGTGGTGTACTTTACAACTGCCCCACAAGCAGCTCTCAGGATGATCTGGGGCCAGGTTAGACACGACCTCACAGAACCATACTTTATAAGAAAAAAAAAAGTACAAATCACAAACAGTATCCCCACCTCCCACCCCAGAGCAAGAGGAGAGTAGCCAGGCTCATTCCTGTTATCTGTTATTTTGTTTCCATTCAAAAGCATCCAGCACTTTCCTTTTCATGGCCCTTTACATTTGAACTTGACCTTTTGATCTCCTGCCTTACCATTATACCCCAGCTGGGCAGCACACCCAAAGACACACAGACAACAAGGTGGTCTCTGTGAGTACCACTCTGCCCAGCTCTGTTTGTGACATAGAATGGACTTCTCTTTTCCACAGTATTTGAGACACAGAATTCTGCTCCAGTCCCCACCCTTTCCTTTCAAAAAACATAAATTTATCCAGAGAATAAAAGGAGGGAGAGAATCTGATGCACGGTACCCTGAAAAGGTAGAAGGATGGAGAAAGGAAAGGCCACTGTCACAGCTTCACCTCCAAAATGCTGCCTGAGGTTTGCCCGAGAGAAGGACAGGTCCCAGCCCTTGCAGAGAGCTCTGCCCATGTGTCTAGCTTAGTGTACATCAGGTCAGGCTTGTCTGCTCACTGGGGTGGCAGGACCCCTCAGGTGCACATTCCGGGTGAACAACACTGGGTGGACTGTGTGGTGATGATGCAGCCTCCCCAGCAGCCTGAGTCGAGACCCCACCACCACTTCCAGGTAGCAATGTGTGAATGGAGCTCCATGCCCACTTTTGTTCCTGGGCAAAGACACCCAGTGAGATGTTACTTTAATTTTATGGGAAGACAGTGAACACGGGATAAGACGCTTGTGTGAACATGTGCATTTTCCTGTGAATGCGTGCATTGTGAGAAATACCCGGTGACTGAGCTCAAGGAAAGCTTTGGAGCTCACTGGAGACCATCTTCTTACCACTATGTAGACTGCAGTGTGAACACTTAGGTGTGTTCGCACCTCTGTGTGTGTGTGTCTCCTTGGGCCATGTGTATTTTCCCCTCCGCATAGCTCTCTCGCTGTCTCTGGGTCTTTCAGAGCCGTGTTTGTCGACCAGCTATGATCCATCATCAGCCAGAAAGGGGGTAGACAATGCCCAGTTGAAGCTTTTTCTTTTGCTTAATGCTTTGCTTACTTAAAGCGACGCTTGAGCCCTCTTTGGGAGTTAAGAGTGCAGCGAAAGGATCTGTTGAATCTGCAGCCCGTTGCGGGCCCCCCAATATTCTTTTCATGTGAGCATTCAGTGAAGACAGTTAAATAAACACAACCTGTCTTTACTTAGTTTCCATGTGTCTGTATGGCCTGCAGCATTCCCACGGGCCCAGGGTTGTCCTCTGTTCTCAAGAGCTGGGGTGGCTCAGTGAAGTGACCCCCTCCCACCCCTTACACAGTGAAAATGAGTGTCTCCCCTAATGGCACATTTATAACTGTGTGTAGATAATGCTCTGATCACAGACTGCTTCTTCGCTCTGAAGCTCAGAACAACCACATAGCTGTTCCACCAGGGTCTATGTGAAAGGGTACTCGGACGGAGGTAGGAATGACGTTTGCCTACCTTTTTGATGCAGCTGTCCTGGGATGACACCTCTGTATCCGTCAGCATCTGCTGCAAAGCAAATTGGAAAGGGCTGTTAGTGGCTGACAGGTGTCACCTTCGAGCTGCAGAGGGCTGTGAACCATGGGCAGAGCAACACCTTGCCAGTGTAGAGGCAAGATCTCATGGCTTCCCTGAGAAATGAAGGGAAACTCTTTGTTGGGGACTCTTTTAGTTTTGTGTGTGTGTGTGTGTGTGTGTGTGTGTGTGTGTGTGTGTGTGTGTACATGTACGTGTGATAAAATATCCTGACCAAAAGCAACACTCAGGAGGAAAGGTTTAACCTGGTCTACAATTCTAGGTTACAATCTATTGTTTTGGAAAAGTCAAGGCCAGAACTCATATAGCTAGTCATATCATATCCACAGTCAAGAGCAAAGTGAATATGCATGTCCTTGATCATTTGCTTAGTACCCTTATTCTAACAGAAGACCCCCATTTGCTGGGGACTAAAAACACCCGAGAGGTGTTTCTTCCCTGCAAATGTCATAGTTGGTTCTTTACAATTCCACTTCAGAGATGGCGCTGCTCTGCTGAGAACCCATGGCCCATTAGTAATAGGGTGAAGGCTGACACATCTTAAGACAGGCCGCCTTTGGTTGCCACCAGCAGGGAGTCCAGACCCTGAAAGTGACGCAGACTTGGAGCTCTGTCAGAAAACTCAGCAGAGCATATGTAAAAAAGGCTCTGCTCCAGGCGCAGGCATGGTCCTGTCCTCCTGGGGATTCCAGTTTGGCTTGGGAGGCAGAGCTCAAGGAAGCCATGAGTTCCAGCTCTGTTCTAGGAGACAGCAGATGTGGGGGGAGCAAGCATGGGGCTCCTTATGTTAAGTCTGAGATGGTAGCATGTCACCTGCTCTTATTAATGTGACATGCCTGGGTAAGGAAGATAGCTCTTTGTGGCCTATGGGGGCCCTTCTTCAGCTTTGGTGCTGGATATCATGAAGGTGCCTGGTGGACCACAGCAGACCCTCACCCCTCTATCTCCCAGATACATCTGGCAGCAGAAGAGGGAGAGCACCATCCTTGGCTCCTCCTGTCTCAAAACCTCTCATACAACTTTCCTTGGCTCCGATCTGCACAGCTGTGGCATTTTACCCCACGTCTCCTCTCAGAAAACCACCAACCCTGCCTAGAGGGTTGGCACTTTGGTGCCCAGACACAGAGTGCTAAAGCTAAGCAAACTGACAAATGAGCACTAGAAACTGGACTTTCCCCTTCTGGACTGGAAGTCCAGCTCACAGACTCATGTTCGTCAATTATAATGTCATTTCCAAAAGAACAGGAACCAAGATGGAAAATCACACTTGAAAAATAAAATGAGGAGTGATGTCAAGCCCAAGGGCTTTCTCTCCCTCCCCTTCATGCTACCCTGAGGTGCCCATGTGTGCCCGTGCAGACCAGCAAGGGAATGTGGTACACCAAACAGGCTCTGCCTGGCTCAGCTGTAATAACAAGAGGCCATATTCTAAATGTTGGGAATTCTAACCAATTGGGAATTTTATGTTTCTTTTAATAAATTCTGAAAGTGTGGTTTGGAAAGTGGCTCTAAGTGAAAAGTGAGAGTGAGGCTAGGTGAATGCCATGCAGGGTTCATGCCAGCCTCGAGGAGACACCACCAGTGACCCAGTGACGTGCTATGCTCGGCCTGGCTAGATTCTGCCGCATGACCAGCTGCAGAAACCAGCCAGAGCTGAGCTGTGGACAGCTGTGCTTCTGTCTGTCCCCCCCCCCCAAATATGGCTTCTCTTCTCACTCAAAGCAGGGCCAGGGAGGGTGGAGGGGATCCTGAGAGAGTGAGATTGACCACCTAACCCTAGAAATGCCTAGAAGTCTGCACGCAAGCTGGAGGCAAAGATCACCCAAGGAGGTAGGTCTCTTCCTGACACATGGGCATTCTATCCAAATCTGTCCCCTAGATGCTGTCCCCAGTGGGGACAGAGATCTCTTGGTTAAACATGTGCAGCGTAGTGGTTCTGTGCTGCTGTCTACCCATGGCAGGATAAGGAACCAGTCCTGTGGGCCATTAGCTCTCTTGTCTTTTAATGGTCTGGCTTCAGCCAGGAGACAATTGGTATTTTCATTTTCCCCCCAGGAACGTAATGCTTGCACTACACAGAGAAGACTAGACACAGCCAGGGAGTGAGGAGCCATCAGGAGGATGCTCCTTATAGAGACCAACTGTATCCTATATGCTTAACAGAGCAGACACTGCTCCGAACCTAGTGCATGTCTCCAAACTCCATCACTTTAGTGAAACCCAGCAGTGAGGAATTCTGAGCTGCTTGACCTAGATGGATGCGCTACCTGGTCACCACCTCCCTATTAGGATCCTTTCCTAGGGTCCCAGGCTTCAGGGACACATGGACACACATGGACGGATGGGGACACACACACACACACACACACACACACACACACACACACACACGGCTGCAAAGTCCCTGAGTATGTGCTGTGTGTGCTGAGCCTGTCAACAGACAGGTCACAGGAGACCATGTGATGTTTTAAGACCAGTCTAAGGAGCTTGTTTGGTGGCATTCCACAGTCACCTTGTACTAACACACCAACGTCAACACAGTGCTAGACACCAGAGAGAGGGCTGGGCACAGGCGGGGTATGAGGGGTTTCTGGCTGCTCTCCTGCTGCACAAGAGAGAGGCTGTCCTGGAAAGGGCGCCCACCCCAGCCCTGAGGAATCTCTGAACGTTCCCGTCACAGCTAAGCCTCCTGATGTGAAAGCTACAACTAGTATCACTAGGAAATGTGGGGCCGAGGCAGGAACTGTGCCCTTGCACACCTGCCTGCTCTGCTGTGTGCTCAGTCAAGCTTCAGATGCCTGCAAGGGCATCAGCAGCCAACAGAGGTCCCTGGGAAGGGCTTATCACCTGCTCATGCTCACTTTCACCGTTCTGGAGTATGTGGCTGCCTCTGAGGGAATTTTTTTTTTTAAAAGAAATTCCTTCCTCCTGGCAGGAAAAAGGTTGGCATCTTCCAGCCAACTCAAGCTAATACCCACAGCTCTGTGTTCTTAAGCACAGATGATCAGCACTTTGGAGAGGGGATAACAATACCCCCAACAGAGTTGTTCAGGGAACTCCCCCCAACGCTGCATCTCTAGACTGCAGAGTCTCCAATTAGAGCCCTTGGGATATCAACAGGGGACACCCTGGATCTGTGGGACCTCAGATTCATGGCTTCCGGAGTGGACAGTTCTCTACTGTCCTCTGTGCCCTTTTTGGATAGCTCCTATTGCAGCTTGTGTCTCCTCTGATTTGGGTGGCTCGGACTGTGCCCTCTTCGCATCCTCCCAAAGCCCCAGGTCACAAAAGAGTAGCAATACTGATGACTGCATTTACAAGGCATTGGTCACCTGGGCCACCTTGCTTGCATTTGGGAGAACCAGATAGGAATGGGTTCCTCCCCCCACCCCCATCACTTGGTTGCAGGGGACTAGAAGCCTCTCTGTGATAGAAATGGCTCAAGTCAGTCAGAAGGCCACAGCTGGAGTTTCTTCTCTGAAGACTGCATTCTGAAAGCATGTCTCACTCTTCAGGAAATGAATCGCCACCAGTGGAATGGAACCAGACCCCACTGAGAGAACATGGGGATAGACTGGTGGCGTGAAGTCTCAGGCTACAGAAAAGACAGCTGGGACTGCCGGTTCTGGGTTCCAGAAACCATAGCGGCCTTTCTATCAGGGGGTTGCAGATGCTACAGAGGCCACCAGTGTCTCCAAAATATGGTGTCCCAGGCAGGGCTCCCGTCACCCACACCAGCTTATGCCCCACACCTTAATCAGAAACCAGCGGAAATGTTCTGGGGAGCTGAACCTGCTTCCCACTCATAGGAGTAACTGGTATACACAGCACTAGCAAGTCAGCCTGTGCGTGGCCACACAGACTTCTCCCAACCTGCCTGTCATTCTTTAACTCAGTGGGAGGGAAACTGTGTCCCATAGAACTGTGGATGAGTTTGGTCCCAAGGAGGACCTTCATCAGAAGCTAAGAAGTAGCCAGGTGGGGTAAGTGCCCAGTTAACCCATCTGCTATGTCAATATGAGCTCTTTCATTCCCAGAAGGGTCGGCACAGCCATGGTGGTGTGGCTACCTATCCTGGAGTTTGCTATCAGATGGGGACACACAGCAAGATATCAACAACCTCATCCACAACTCTTCAAGAGTCACCAAGTAAGAGGGAACAACCAGAGCCTTGTGCTTTCTAGGCCACGGGGCCTAGCCGGCCGTGGGGACAGGAGCTGGGGCTCTGTTCCTTGGTCCTCTTCACACACACTTTGAGCAAATGCTCACTAGGCTGTGGGGGCTGCAAACTTGCACTGAGAGAAACTGTGAGCTGCTGAGGACCAGGAAAGTGCCTCGTGACAGGCTTCCTTAGTCACTAGTGCTGGATGAGGGAGCATCACACCCTCAGAGGAAGCTGGCACCTCATGAGTTTCCAGAGCCCTCCTGCAAGGGGAGGTTTGAGCTGGGTTCCGATTTAATAGCAGCCTTGCCAGGTAGAAACATCTTTAATGAGGCCCTCCTCACCCGCTGCTGACCTTGGGTGGAGAAACCGCCGGACACACTCCGGAGCCTCTCAGCCTTGGCTTCCTTGCTGGCTGGGCTGCCGTTTACTGAAAACCCTCTTTATGTTGTTAGCTCAGCCCCAGCACACGCACTGCTGACTGCTGGCAGTGGCTGCTCCAGGCTCTCAACTTCTCCCCCGCACCCCAGCAGAAGTATTAGGTGTGTTTTGATTGAACATTTTAGCCAAAAAAGCGAGGTTTGACCTCCGGCATTTAGCTTCTCTCTCGAGTATCGGTGCCAGGATTTAGCTAAGTGGGGTTGCTCAAAACATCTTTTTTGACTCTTAAAATAAATACCCTCTGTTCTCCAAGAGGTCGGTGAAGAGTAGACACACACATACAGACATCTCATAGGCTCACAGCTCCAAAACTCTGGCATGTCCCCCAAGGGGGCCGACTTTCTGTTTGGTGTCACAAATGGATCCCAGAAGGCGTCTCTCCCTTCAAAGAATCTGGGAGCAGACCTATGGGAGGGAGCCAACATGAGCCCCAACATAAGGCCACTCAAAAGCCAGCCCAGCCAGACTGGGGAGCACGGTCCTGGCTTGCTTTGGGCTGTCCCCTAATCATTGCACACAGCCCATGTCTCTCTAGCCCATATTTCTTTCTTATCTGTTTTTGAAGTAGTTTCTCTGGATCTGAGGATTTGTGTGTGAGCCTAGAACCTTCAGGAAGTTGATTCTCAGATCTTTTCTCTGTGGTGAGAAGGACAGAGTATTTGTGATGTTATCAAGGGAGTGATGGTAGGGATTTCCAGACATCCCATCCTGGGCATGAGCCTTGCTTGCTGACTGGAGGAGGCTGTGGGCTCAGGGACGCAGGGTTGTTTGGGGGATAAACTGAGCAGATGACACATGATGGCGGGTATTGACCTCCCTATCACCAGTGGTGTTGACCTCTAAGAGGCCTACCCTTACAGCAGGGTTTTCTACTCATAAACTCAGAAGCTGAAGAATGGGATTGCATGGGACTACCTTGATTAGAACCCAGTTAACCTTTGGAGAGGAATACCCTTAACTCTTTCTGGGACAATGGAACATGTGCATGCATGCATTTTGAGGCTAATGCATACTGTTGGTAGAATCCCTCATTGGCTTAGAACTCACTAATTTAGCTAGACTGGCTGGTCAGGGAGCCCTAGGTATCCTCCTGTCTCCATCTCCCCAGCATGGGGATTAGAAATACGTACCACTATGCATGGATGTTTTTGTTGTTAGGTGGGTTGTGGGAGACTGAACTCAAGTCCTTATATCTATGCAGCAAGTACTTTACTAACTGAAGATGAAGTTCTTAAAGAATGATGTTCATCTCTCCATTTTCTTCCCATACCAACATCTTAAGTCATGACATCTTGCCTAATATAAATGGTGCGCAAGAGCCTCATCAAGAGTAACTATGATGGCATCAGCATCTGGTCATCTTCTGGCTTTTCTGGGATACAACCCCTTCATGTAAAAGCCCAGAGGCAGCTGATCTAGGCTTTATCACCAGGAAACAGAACAGGGGGAGTCGAAAACATGGAAGGAAAGGTAAGGAAATGGCATCAGGCAGGGAACATTGGAGTGTGGGCCTCTGTTTCTGTGTTGTATGGGCTTTGCAGGGACAGAGTGGGCAGGACAGGCACCTTTGAAGAAAACAGCCATGTGTCCCTCCCTTCTGACAGGTCCCACACCTGATGCCTGTCCGGATCTCCCTAGGAGAGGGACACTCCCCATAGCTGGAGCGTTGGCCAGAGCTGAGTTGGGACACATCCCATTGGCAGTTCTAGTGGGAACCCTGAGATGTTCTGAATCCCCAGGCCAGTCCTGGCTTCCAGAGCAAAGGATCGGGCCATGTTGACACAAACTCCTGTGCTCTCAGCTGGGAGAGTGGGGTCATATTTATTTATTTATTGCATTTGAAAAAAAAATCAGCCTGGCCGTGTTTGAGCTGTAGAAATGATTTTTTTTTTAAGAGCGGTGGACACTGTTTTTAGCTTTTATGCCTAAACAGATACTTCTCAGTTCCTTCAAGCGAGAGCTGTCTAATGAATGGAGGCTCTCTCTTCCCTCCTAAGAAAAATATTTACACAGTCTAGCGCAGCAGCAGGACTACAGGCAGCGGAGGACCATGCTGGAGCCCATCCCTGAAATGCAGAGAGGTCTCCATGCCTGTCTGCCCATCTGCACTCAGCCAGCCCTCCTCTCCTCAGGGGCATTTCCTAACTCCCTGCTAGGGTTCCTTCTAAGAGACCAGTCCCATGGGAATGCTGACGTCACCCTACCTTCTAAAGCCAAAGACCCCGGGCAGCTTGACCCTGGCTCTGTGTGAGGAGAGGCGCCAATCTTCCCAGAAGTCTCCCGTGAAGCCCACTCCCCATGAAGGGTATAGTAGAACCCATACCCTACATCCTTCATGACTTGGATGGGGTGTGCCCAGCCTCCTGCATAGCCTGATGGGGCCAGTGGGACTCAGTCGTGTGCCCAAACATTCTTCCTCAGGCATGGGCTTGCCCTGTGCTGCCAGGCCAGCGCAATGGTGCAGACCCAGAAGCTGGGCACGGGTTGGCTACCCTCAGATGATCCAAGAACACTTTGTTCACTGGCAGTTCTGAGTCTGTGATTGCACTGAGGGGACACCTTGTCCAGTAGAAGCTGCCCCTAGTGCTTGTGGCTGCCTGTTGGGGAGTGATCATATCTCCAGGTTATGGGGTCTCTGTCTGTCTTGGGTCAATATCCCTTCTTACCCTTATCTGTGGGCAGCCATGGAGTACACCTCTGTCTACACTGCCTCACAGAAAGTAACTTGGAGCTACTCCATAATGCACTGAAGAGCAGCTCCTTCACTGCACTTAGACCAACAGTTAACATGAACATTAGCAAGAAGGGCCAGTGAGCCTGGGCTTTTCCTGACACAGAGATCCTGGGGTAGGGAGAGGAGAGCAGGGGCAGGATTGGCATAGGGATCCTGAGATAGGGAGTAGGGGTGAGCAGGAATAGGATGTAGCAGAGAACCAGCAAAGGTGGAAGAGGGGCCAAAGAGCCCCCTCCCACAAAGACAGAGACGCTGCCTTGCTGGAAGGCCTGGAGGCTGGGCTGGGCAGCTGGAGCTCCAGGCCTCTGCAGGACCTGACACCCTGCTCCTGAGGTTGTGGCAGCAAGCAGGTATAATGTTCTTTCTTTGACTGTCTCCTGCTTGAAGCTCTACTATACCGTGGCAGAATGGGGGTTGGGCCTGGGCTGACCACCTGCCGGGAGGAGGTTGGTATTTGCAAGGACTTTCACTTCCCATGCATACAGTTGTCCTTCCGAGAAGGAGGAGAGGGACATGGATTGGCCTCTCCTCTCCCTACCCCAGGATCTCTGTGTCAGGAAAAGCCCAGGCAGGGCTTCCTAAGCCTCACTCAGTACCCTTACATACAGCTCTCCCCTGAGGGGAGGTGATCCTCCAAGGTGTGACCCCTCTCCATACACGCAAGGCAGCATTCCTGCTCAGCTTCATTCCACAAGTGCTGGCCAGCTTGGGGGTCCCTCAGCGCAACAGGCTCTGGAGATCTTCCCACTGTGTACCCCCAGAGCACCAATAAGAGCCGGGAGGCCCCACTGTCTATGAAGGCACGCCTGGCCACCAAAGTCCTGGACAGTGGTTATAGCCCAGGAAGGGGGCACTGGTGGACAAGTCCACATGAGTGCAGCTTGGAGGAAGAAGCTAGCAGCCATGGTAGGCTCTGGTGCCCTTTCCCTCCCAGGCAGTGAGCTGAGGACCAGGGCCAGGAGAAGGGTCAGCGTAGGGTGTGGGCTCCTGTGAGTCCAGAAGAAAGACATTCAGATCCTGTGAGGCTCTTGGCAGATGGCTTCTTCCTCCTGCTTCCAAAAGACTGATGTTTGCAGAGGAAGTGCGTGGAGATCATATGAGTGGGTGACAGGCGGGACTCTCGGTCAACGGTCCACAAGAAGCGATCATTTTCAGTGTGAGAAGGGCATGTGTGTTCATCTAAGAGGCTCTGACATTTGGCTCCAGGATGGGACACACAGCCAGCAGTGAAGAGGGAGTCAGAGCTAAGTCTGACTCCAGAGCATTCATCCTTCTGAGGAGTTAGGCTCTGGAGAACACAGACCAGAAACAGTAGGAGTTGAGTAACTAGGGTGGGTGGGGGCCTCACCTCAGCTGCCGCCACAGTACTAATCCAGAGATGCCCTGCCTACCTGTGATGGGGACCTGGTATGGGTGAAAGCCATCAGTCCCAAATGATCAGAAAGTTACCTTGGCCCTTGACCCTGACCCTTCAACCCTAACTCCCTTGTCCTGCGTCTCTCTACCAGTGCTTACCAGCCCCAGTGAAGGCCAGCAGAGGTTAGACTGTTCCAGCTAGAGCAGTTACGTTACCCCAGAGGGGAAGAGGCAATGGGCAGAGAAGGAACCCAGAAGCAGGGATCTATCAGGCATGAGGCCCCAGAGACACTAAACAGCCATGGGCTAGGTCTGCAATGCCAGCCACTCCTGGACACTGATGGGGACCATGAGAACCTATGCTGCCACAAATCTAGAGACAGATCTAGCCCTATAGGCACTTGATGGGAGAATACATGGAGCAGAAGCATCAGTGTGCCAGAGATGAGCAGTGGGTATGTGGAAACATCTTCCGGCAGCCACCTGACTGACTAACAGCCTCAATGGATGTTCTCTACACACAACATGATGTGTAGAGACAAGTGTATACCTCACACCTGTCCCCACATGTTCCACCTTATACCACCATGACCTCCAAATGCTCATCATGGCTGTTATTCCATGATAGGAACATTTAACCCAAGATCTGCCCTCTCAGCAAAGGGCTAACCATTCAGACAGAGGGACACAGGCGAATCTGGCAGACGTTATGCTAGGTCCAGGATTAACTCAATGATGTAGCATTTATAGGAGGAATCTGGAGTACTCAGACTTGAACAGGGAACAGAAGGTGGATGTAAATGTTCTTGCAAGTTCCCAGAGACAAATTTATGGAAGTAAGGGAGGCTCCCTGCTGTCTGAAATCTTTTCTGCTCCAGAACAGCCTCCCTGCATCCATCCGTCCCTGCATCCATCCATCCTTCTCTTCCTTTCTTTTTCTCTTTCTCTTTCCTCTCCACCTGTCTTCTCTTTCCATCCCCCCTTCCTTTCACTCTTTGATGCTAGGGATGGAACCACATAAGCAAGCACTCTGTGCTGACCTGCACTCCCAGCCCCAAGAACAGAAGTCTGTGTCAACTGCAGGCGAGAACACCTATATACCTCCTTTCTTTGCTCAGTCCCCAGTGGCTTGCACCAGCCCTGCACACTATCCATCACAAACCCAGAGCTAGCTCTCTTGGCTCACACCCCAGGACCCTCTTTGCCATCTTACTTCAGAGAGCTCTGGAAATCCTCACATAAGCACACGACATCACCCGGGGCGAGAATCCATGATGACAGCCCCACAGAGACTCACAGTGGTCCTACAGACATTGCGCCTTATTGTCTCCCGAGGGCATTTTGCTTCCTAGGTAGGGAAAAACAAATCATCAGGCTAACTAATGGCTCCACACAAACATTTATCTTTTATTTTCAACCTTTCTAGTTATAGAAATAACCTTGATATTGATAGAATTATATTAATGCACTTCAACCTGACCCCACTTATCGATGGCTTGTTTGTTAAGGTGATCTTTAATAATCATAAGTGAATAGAAAGCTCATAGATCTCCTGGGATGGAGGCTCTGTCATGCAACAGCAGCGTCCAGAGGCCCTGGGGGCTCAACCCCTGGTGTTTCAGCTCTTCTGGAGCTGTGGTATAACTTTCTCACTAGGGTTCGAGACAACCATTTATTATCTGGAGGTGAGAGTGCATCAGAGTGAAACAAGTTTAGATCCCCTTTAAAAGGGCAAACAGTGGCAAAAAAAAAAGAAAGAAAGAAAAGAAAAGAAAATGTTTGAAGCACAAGTTCCAAGTCCTGAGTTCAGATTCCCAGCAAAAAGGTGGGTGCAGAGGCTGCTGGGACGGCTCAGCAGTAAAGAACACTCACTGCTCTTGCAGGTTTGGTTCCCAGTGCCCACATCAGGCAGCTCACCATAGCCTGTAACTAGGCTGAGACTCTGCTTTAAGAAGCAAGGTGGAGAACAATAGAGGCAGATACCCAGTGTCAACCTCCGGCATCTAAATGTCGGTGCATACATACTGCATTTGCAACCACAGACTCTTGTGCACACACATGAAGATGTACACATACGCAAAAAGAGAAAGGGGGCAATAGTGCATGCTGGAGATGGAGGAAGACCACCACCACGGGTGTTCCTATTATAACCGCCCCCCCAAAAATACAGTACAGTTTCTCCTCATCAAGTTCTCACCTGCATTTACCACACTAACTGGTTCTCACAATCAGTTTGCCCAGGCTCACTTCTGAGTTCCACAAACTGGCAGCCAAGGAGGCCAGCTGTACCACGGTTCCCATTCCCACCTACAACAATTAGCAAGGAGACCAACAGCTCTAACGGCTCCCCAGTCCCCGGGGCCACTTCTGGGTCCTACACTTGCTCTCAGGAAGTATCCCATCTAGGCCAGAGAATGCAGAGACTCAGAGAGAGGTTGGGGCACATGCCCAGCATCAGACAGCTGACTCCACCAGATGTGCACAGAGCTACTATCTCATTCGGCCTCCATGGAACAGGTTCTATTCGAAGAAACAAGCAGGAGGGGTGTAAGGAGGCTTGTCTTCTCTCTCACAAATGATGTTTTCAGTCTTCTCGGAGAGGACAACAGGGCAGCAGAGCCCCAAGTGTCTGGGTTTGGTCACAGCTGCAGTGCTAACTTGAGACCACTGTGGGAGGGGGTAGAGGGAGGCCGAGAGCCGCCACCGCCAGACAAGACCGCACTTTCTTAATGGGACACAATTACAGGAACAGCTGTGTGTGTGTGTGGTGGGGGGGGATTCTGTGCAGGGCTGAGAAGTTCCAGCCTCAGGGATCTTGCAGAATCCACAAGACTGTGGCTGTAGCCAGGAGCCCTGGGGCTCAGATCTGCTCTTTGGGGTGGGAGAGGTGGGCTTGTCTCACCCTACTCTGCCTCCATTTCCCAAATGAACTCCTGTGCTCCACTTTTTGCCTAGTCCGGATCAGGCATGGTAAAAATGCTGTGGAATTCTGCAGAACTGTCCATCCCTGCTGGACTTCAGCAAGTGCACCATGAGGCTGCCTGCCCTCAGAGGTTCTGGTGTTTTCTCTGCCTTTTTCCCCGTGTGGAGCCTTCACAGAGCTGGGAGAGGCTAACAGGGCTAGAACAAGACACCTGGATCAAAGTCACTTTGCCCATCCTAAGACCAGTAGTACCCTGTACATGCATGCCCTTGGATGGCCCTGTGACCTCTCTTCTGCTGCTGTGGTATGGGATGACAGGCTAGAAGATGTGTTGAAGCTGCCAAGGGTGATAAAGAGATGCCATTGTAATAGTATTACCAAAGATGGACCTGCTTCTGTGGCTGCTAAAGCTAAGAACACCAAGCTCCGAGGAGGTCATTCTATCCCAGGGACATGGAGCCACCTCGGCTGTCCCAGCACTGAGCGGGGCCAGCTGCTCTCTATGGCTCATAGGTCTCATCCAGCCTGTGGTCTGTTTGGGTGCAACCTCTCAGATAAGAAGCCTGTTTAAAAGTTTTAAAGGGGCACAAGATAAAGAATATGTGCAGGAAGCTGCATACGGTTAACCCTGGCCTATACCATTGCCCAAAGGATGGCAGAGATTAAAGGTCTCCTGATGCTTCACCAAGGTAGGATGCTGCTCTCTAGAAGAGCCTGGGAGCACAGGCATGTTCCACCTGCTGCCCATGTGCCATAGGAAAACACCTATGCCTGCAGCTTTCCCTTCTCTTTCTAGTTCTGAAAAGACCTTTCCGTTCTTCCTTCCCTGGCTTGTCTCCAGCTGCCGGAGTCAGAAGGCGCATGTGGGAAGAAGCCAAATGAGCTGCTGAGTTCACAGACCTGGGAGTAAACGGGAATCTGCTCTGCCCGCCATCCCACCTAGTGGCATGCTGCAGTGGGGTTGCCAGCTAACGTGACGATCACCATCTGTCTGCAGATAGACTGAGAATGACCCCTGTCAGCACAGGAGGAGGACCAGCTCAGGGCACCTGTGACATGCCAAACCTCTAGGTCCTCTGCATAGGCCACACTGTGAGTGACAAAGGTCTCAGGAACATGTCAGTCTCTTCTCTGCATGGCTCAGAGCTCTGTCTCTTGTCACCTTTGTGTGCATGGAAGTGACTGTTCCTACAGCCAGATGGGTTAATCTCTTCCTAAGGACACAGTGGAAATGATGTATCCAATCCAGAAAAGGCATCTGAACCAAGGAGGCTCAGCCTCAGGGGAAGATGTGCTAGGCACAGACAGGGTTTGCAAACCCTGATCCCGGAGCCAGGAGAATTTGTTTGGCTATTTATTTGTTCTTCCCCAGGACTGAAAAGATAGCTCAAGTCTGCCCAACTGTGAATCATGAGAGAGTCTGGGACATATGGCCAGAGTGATAACAGACCAGCATGCTCTGTGCCAAGAGAGATGGTGAGAGGTGCCCAGGAAATCAGAGGTGAGTGTGGAAGGACAGAGTCTAATGAGAAGACTTTGCTGGTGAGGGACATCTGAGCAAGGACACTTGAAGCCATCAAGGTCCAGACATTTTCAAAGCCTTGGGTTGCCTCCACCTGGTTTGGCTCCACAGTTGGGCCAGCTGCATCTTCTAAGCTCTGGGGATAGAGGAAGGAGCCAATCAAGGCTTTGCTTCTGCCTCTCTTGTCACACCCTCTCAGCCTGGCATGATCCTCCTCCTGGGAGCTGGCAGAGGGGCCACAGCAATGGAGAGCTTACTGGGAGGTATGCAGAACTGCCTTTGTTCTTCACATCCGTCTTGTTTGTTTTAGTCTAATGGTGCTAATTCAGACGAGCTGCTACAAAGATGCTCCTGGTCTTGCTATGGGGTCATGTGCAGATAAATCATCCTAAGCTGAAAATATCACAAGTCAAAAATGCATTGGCTACACCTCCCATTCTGAACATCTCAGCTTAGTGGCACAGCATAGCACACTACAGAATGCCAGCTGTTTCCCTGGTGACTATACAGCTTCCTGGGGGCATTGGCTGTCCCGCACCATAAGAAAGGATCATACTGTGTGTAGCTGGCCCAGAAAAAGATAGAGGGCAGAATTCAAAGTTCAGGTTCTGCTGAATACACAGTGTTTTGTGTCAGCAGAAAATTGAAAATTTTTAAGGTAAATCATGACTTGTGAGGGACTACCTATGGGCTACCTGGTGTTTTCAAAGTCACCTCTGCAGAGTAAAGCAGAAGCCTCCAGTATGAGGCATGCTCATGGAGAGAAATAGCCCACACCCCCTCCTGAGCTTGTTTCTCATCTCAGAGCATGCATCCTGTTTTGTGTGACCCCGTGAAAAGATTGCCTTTTGTCCTAAAGATCATTCCTGATGGAAACACATACTCAGATAAAACAGAAAGAGCTGAAATACAGCAGGAAGCTCACACCTCCAAGCACACTGGAGGAAGGACATACCCGATGCTCAGGTGCACTCACGGACTCTAATAGCAGAGGCGGCGGTTCCTCCTCCTCCTCCTCCTCCTCCTCCTCCTCCTCCTCCTCCACCTCCTCCTCCTCCTCCTTCTAAAATTATGTATTTCTTTTCATTTTATGTGCACTGGCATTTTGCCTGCCTGTATGTGAGGGTGTTGGAACCCCTGCGCCAGGAGTTACAGACACTTGTAAGCCACCATGTGGGTGTTGGGAATTGAACCCAGGTCCCCTGGAAGATCAGCCAGTGATCTTAACCACTGAGCCTTCTCTCCAGCTCCTGTATTGGTTTCCTAACCACTTGCAGGAAAAGCCCCCAAGCTGGGGCCAGTACCTGCCCTCCCAAGAACTTGGGCTCTCCTTGAAGAGTCTTACCATAGGGCTACTGCATCTTGCTTTTCTAGTATCTTACGGTGACCTTGAGTCTGAGGCCCAGTGAGACTGTGTGTAAATGTGAGCAAGGGGCTGAGGACTCTGGTCTTGGCAATTTACCAACCAACTCTTTGGGCCCAGAAGTCCTTTCTGCACTTGCTTCTCTAGAGGAAGGCAGATCTGGCCACAGTGGCTGCCCACACCCTGGTCTGCTCGACCCAGTGCCTCCACTCAGCAGCTCTGTGCCTGAGAGTCACCACAATCTTTTTACCCAATTTTCCAGCTGAGTTGACTGAGGCCGGTGAAGGTCAAGGAGCTTGCCCAGGGTCACTGAGTAAAAGAGCTTAGTCTGTGGCCTTAGGACAAGGATCCAGGACCCTGGCTCCTGCCCCTAATCGTCCAACTCTTTCATAAATAATAGGAGTAACAGGGCTCCACTTTATGTTCGAGAACCAACTCCCCACGCGGCCACCAGGTTTGTGGCCAGGCATATGCTCCAAGGCTCACAGGCCAGAGGCAAGGTGGGGACGCAAGCAGCAGGAGACAGGGGCTTGACATACCAATTGGCTCTCGCAAAGGCATTAATTTGTAACAGACGCGCAAAGAGCTGGAAAGAGCGCGGGACGTTCCGCACACGCGGCAACAGCTGATTATTCATCGCTGACAGTTATTAGCCTGTTATTAAACGTATGAATTGCCTCTTTCATACCACACTGCCTATCCTTAAAGAGCTTTATGAACTAACATTAACCAATCCAATTAGCAAAAGACACTGTATTTGTGTAATTAGTAATTTGAGGCTTTGTCTTGGTCTTACAGAGAAAAGGCATTGGCTGTTGATTAGCGCGTAACATCATACAATTAGGAGAAGTGGTCGGAGATTAGCCGGAATGTTCTTGTTCCCCAGGGTCCCCGTTAAGGGACCTGGTCTTGCTAAGAAGCGCTGGGGGGTTATGTTTGTGGCATTTAAGCGGATCCAATTGCTTCCTCCCTTGTATCCAGGCTCCTCTATGCCGTTGGCATGGCCTTCTGCGTCAGGAAGGGGAAATATTTGTTTTTGTTATAAATTTAGAGGCTGAGTACAGTAAGGAACCTTGTTATTAAATGCTCCAAGCCCAATCCTGCAGAAAATCTCAAAATCCAACTTTGAGTATTGATTGCAAGATTTTTTTTCTAATCAGATGCCAAAAGGAACATTGTGGAGGGAAAGATGTCTCAGGCAGCCCTTGCCAAGTGGCGTTTCTGTTTATGTCTCTCAGTGAGACACAGAGCCGACCACGATGGGCCAGATCTCAGATAAGAGCACTGGCTGGCTGCTGCTTCAGGGGTCTTGAGTGAGACCCTGGGCATGTCTGCACAGCACACCCCAGCAAAGAACCACACAAAGAATGGTGCTGAGACCCCTGGCTGAATGATGTGACTCCAGGTGGCTCGCCAGAAAGCCCTGTGATGCAGATGGCATTTCCACGTTCCCCTTGGATGCCTCTAAATTTTATTAGTTTATAAAACTACAGAGTGAGCTCCACCAGTCTGAAGCAGCTCCCTCAGAACTTCTTGGCAGATCAGAATTCTGAGCAAGAAGGAAGCTTGTCCCAGCTCAAAGTTAGCTGTGTGAAGTCTTACCTGTAGTTACCTGAGCTACTGGAAAAAAGGAGGAAGCTGGTGTTTCCATGTCCTAAGAGACGGCCATATACTGGCCTCATCAAGACAGCTCTGGCCTTTCTTAGCACAAGTTCATCAGATTAATGTCTGTCCTAAAGTAGTTGACAGGGACCTGGCTTACCATGGGGGTCACACTGAGCCATAAGCATAGGTAAATTGGCCCCCATCTAGTTAGATACGTTCCTACAGAGGTGAAGGAGTTATCTACAGTGGGACGCAGCTGCTGTGGCTCTGTCTCCTCCGTGCCCACACATCTGGCTGTCATGGTGGCTCCAGTGGCTTCAACTGCAAGATTCGTGCGCTGTGATCCGACACTTTTGAGATGGAGTCTCTTGATAGAAGCCCAGAGGTTTGGGCCTTGAGCAGATACCATCCCTGGCTTTGTATAAGTTCAGATAGAGCCTTATTTCAGGCCTTCAAGAAGGGTGCATGTGCACAAAAATGTGCGCGCGTGCGTGCGTGCGTGTGTGCGTGCGCGTTTCCATTCCAACCAAAAAGAAGTTGCAAAGCCTCATCCCTTATCTGTGTCACTTTTTCCTCCCTCTGAACACTTGTACACACCAACATGCAAGCCCCACGCTGTGCATACCTAAGCAACGTCTCTTGGTTACTCTTTAGAAAATACAGCCTTGAAGAGTACCCCCTCCGCTGGACCTGTCCCCCAGAGGCAGCTGGGGACTGGTCAACATGGGCACTCACAAAAGGCAGGGCTAAGAGGAGACCGGGTGCAAACAGCTCAGAAACCTCTCCAAAATATTTGGGTTTGTCAAAATCCCAAACCGCCGTTTGCCAGGCACTTTTCCCGCTAGTGTTTGAGCCCGCGGGTATTTTAAAGGAAATGAAATCCGTGTGTTTCTGATTTATTTATACTTAACTCATCAAAATGCTGTTTTAAAGAGCTATTTTGTATCCAAAATGCCCTTTATGCTTTTTTCCCCCTTCCAAACTAAAAGCCATATTCTGCCAAGCATACATGACCTTAAACTCCAACGTTCTCAAGGTTCTTTTGAAAATCAAGTTCCCGATCCAAGCAGACCTGAACTGAGACCAAAGGTGCCCTCCCATCCCCTAACCCCCACCCCTGCCCAAAGAGAGACACAATGGTACAATGTGGGGGCAGCTTTTATCTTTGCCTCGGACTCCACCAGAGTCCCCAGGTTTTGACTCCAGCAGGAGGCAGCAACTTCTCTGGGGACAAGAATCTGAGAACCAAGTCCTTAAGCCTCCCCAAGAGCTCCTGCCTAGCCCAGCTCAGGGCCACCTAGATACCTGAGAGGAGAGCAAGCCCTCAGACAGTCCCTGCTTCCCCTGGAATTCTTTCTCTGGTCCTGTAGGCATTTTCTATCCCAACCATGGCCCAAATTGCTCAGCCTCACTGCGAGGATGCCTCACGAAGGTGAGCAGACACAGTTCTGAAAGTCTGGGTTAAAGCAGACCAGAAATGTGTTTTTCCTTCTCCAAGAAAAGAAAACAGGAAGCTCCAGCGGCAGCCCAGAGCAATGTGTGGGGAGGTGCAGGGAAGGAGTCACACCTGCCGGCAGGGGAAAGCCAGGCTACAGCCCTAAACAAACAGGACATTGGCAACATTGTTTCCTGACCTATAACACCAGGACTCAAGTTATATTCTTCTGGGTGTGATATTTATTTCTGGCTGGTTTCATCCAATAGAGCTCAATTATGAATTTGATTGCTTTTTTTTTTTTTTTTTTTGGTGCATGGTATAAAATTCTTTATCTGTACAGCATTTAATTGTGTTCCCTGGCAGATTTGGTATTCATCATGGCCCTGCTGCCCCCAGCCCCAGAGATAAACCATCTGAGGGGCAATAAATGTCCACTCTGATTATTGATGCTTTCAGGGAAATTGATTATCTATTTGAGGGGCGGAGCAGGCTGATATACTGCAGCCTCTTTTCCTGACACAACAGCGTCTCTGGAAGAGAAATCCCTCAATTGCCTCCATAGATTTCCTATTATATTTAACGCTCTCGAAAGTGACATCCGTTTGTCTTAATATTTGAGGATGGAGCTGGGAAACAGCCTTACGCTTTCACCCATGTCGGGTAGTTAAGGCTGAAGAGAACAGAGGGCCAGGAAGCTGTGTGGGGTTGGATCACTTGGGCCAGGTTTATGATTTGTCAAGAAATTTGTTCCTAAAGTTACAATATATGTCCACCATCCAAATACCTGATTCAGATTGTATTTTCCCACAACTCATGACAGGAAAAGCAGGTTTTAAATGAGCTTAATTTGACCTAAATTAGGAAAAATTTAAAAAAGCCCAAACAATTTTATTCTAGATTTTTGGCCATACTTTTGTGTCTGTGTGTACAGATGCATGTATGTGAGTGAACATGTGTGTGTGTGTGTGTGCACGTGTGCGTGTTTTGAGACAGGGCCACTTACTATTCTGAAGCTCACTGAGCAGGCAAGGCTGGTAAGCTAACAAACAAGCAGTAGGGGTCTGACTGAGATAAGCGTGCCCTACATTTTTTTTTTAAGTGGATTCCAGGGGAATTGAACTCAGGTCCTTATGTTTGCAAGACAAACACTTTACTAACTGAGCCATTATCCCAACCCTTTGTGGAGAGATCTGTGTCTGTGTGTGACCCCTAGCACACCTGTGTAGGGTGTGCAGGGCATGCTGAGCCCAGAAACTGCCCAGACAAAAGATGAACTTCGGCTCACAGCACTGCTCTTATTAGTCAAAAGATAACAGGTGTTATAAACTTAGAAAACATTTGCTCACCTCAAAAATCGATAGTAACCGTGTGATCAACACTGGTTAACTGCACCCTTTTCAAAATGGGTGCAGGTTGTGCCCATTCGTTAACTCCTTAATAGTAGAGAAGCTTTTATTTTGGCTAAGGTAGAAGCAGGGCACGGTTTCAGGAGCCCTCTGAAGACATAAGGTGTGGAGACAGGGCTGGTACTTCCACAAGCTCACACAGCCTGAAGCACATGTTCTCTGTGCTTGAAGCTGTGGATTACATGGCAGATTCTACTGCCCTTCAGTTGAAACGAAACCACCTCTCAGTTCCTCCTGAGAGGAAGCGCAAGTGCACACTGATGAGTCTCCTGAATCTGAGCACCGCAGCTTTAGGGTTTGAAAGTTTAGGAAGGGATCAGAGCTGAGCTCTACATCAACCACAAGTCCACCGGCAGGAGTTCTGGTCCCCAGCCCAGAAAGCACTGGGACATCCAGGGCTATGCAAAGTACTGAGGCCCTGCCCACTGCCAGAGGTCATGGTCTGGGCTGTGCTGGGCCAAGACGCCAGCAGTTCTGGAGTGCAGCCAGGACAGAACACAGGCCCTGAACAGTAGCTAGTGAGCAAGGCCTCAGGGGCAGGGCCCCAGAACGTGCCAGGCCCATCCCTGGGCAGGGCCCAGTGGGGTATAACACTTGAAGCTTGCTGGAGGCCACAGACAGGTTTCTTCAGGGAGCAAAGGTGGGAAGTTGGTGACTGGATGATACATCCACCCCTCAGATGGAGGGGCAGAGGGAGCTTCACCAGAAAAAGAACATGCAGGTACTCAACTCTGCTGGGAGGGGGGTGGCATCCCACAGCCTGGGCCTCACAAGCAGTGACAGGCAGCTGGAGGCATCTTGCCTATTGTCACTGGCTCTTCTACCTTGGGAGTTCAGCCTGGACTTATTTGCCTTGTGGGGGAGGGGGTGAGTGGGAGGGAACCTGAGCTCAAGGTCAGGGTACCTGCTGCTGAGGCCAGCCCGCTATCTACCTGCAATGGCCCCTCCTTCCCCTCCACGCTCCCTAATCAAGCTCACGCCTCCATCCCCAGCCTGCGTGTTGCCGCTGGAAGTCTGTGGGCATCCCAGGGTCTGGAAACAGATGAGTGACAAGACGCCATGTTTTCTGTACCATGTTTAAAACCGCGGTGCCCTTCACGGCAGAGTTCACCTCACCAGGAAAACGCTGAGAAGGTTTCAAGGTTCTGTGCTCTGGGCTAAGAGTATGCTCTCCATGTGGGAACAACACCTCCCCCCACCCACCCAATTTTTGTTGTGTGTTTGCTTTTTGTGCCTATGAGCTCATGCAGATACATGGCTCATGCATGACACATGTACATCTCTATGTATACACACATGCATGTCTGTGTGCACATGCTCCTGCGTACTTGCATGTACACAGTATGTGCGTGTGTCCAGCACACTCATGCGCTGGATAGCTCAGGGCCAGACAGGAAGGGAGCCAAGGAGAAAGGGACAAATTCCAAATGCCTGCCCTGCCCCACCAGCTTGGGAACAGTGCTGCATGTCGGAGGCCTGGCTTTCTGTGATTGATGGCCCTGGCAGTAACTCTTTATTTTTACTGAAGAAAATATAGTACTTATAGACTGCGTCTACTCAGGACAAAGGGTTCCCCAACAATACAGCTGTAGGCATTCTCTCTAGTTGCACAAAGACAACACATCCAGGCTATTCTTTACATCTTGTGTAAAAAAGTCCCACATACATTATCTGGTTTGATTGTGTCTCTTACATTATGAATCAGAAGCTCAGAGAGACCAAGTAACTATTCTAAGACACACAGCAGGGAGCTGTGCCCTGTTACTAGAGGGCCCAAGTACAGCCTTGGGCTTTCCTAGTACAGTGTCTATTTCCTTAAAGATTAGAGTGAGGCAGTGGGTCCTTCTGAGGCCTTGGCCAACACCAACCAGAATGTTCTCCAAGATCACTTTGTGCTAGAGTTGCATATGGCAGGTCTAAACCAGACATTAGCAGTGGCCAGCTCTGATGCCTGGGCCCAGCCTCCACCCAGTTCATGGCCAGCCTCTGCCGTAAGAATCATCTTGGGCTGTATAATGGGGTGTGCTCCCTAGACAGGGTATGCTGGACTCAGGAGCAAGGGATGGACTATCGAGTCACAGAGTTTGAATCTCAGCCTGACCAGTGGCAGACAGGCTTTGTTCTTAAGGGTTTGTTTCCTTTACTCTTGAGGCCACCTGTAGCTAGGATTCCTCACTCAAGATCTCTGTGCAAAAGACCCACCATGGAGATGAGCAGGCTGTACCCCTAAAGTGCTTTGGTCCTCAGTCCCCATCAAAAGTCAGGGTGCCTCACCCTTTCTGGACACAAAGGAGCTGCCAAGGAAGCATCCAGCTGCTTCCTCCTTTGCCTGGGTCTTGGATGCCCGAGTCTGAGGTCCAGGCTAGATGGAGGTGGAAGACTGAGAGAGGCCACAGGCATCTACTGGGGGTGGGTCTACAGCAGCCTGACAGCCGGGCCAGCTAGAACACTGTGACAGCGATGTGGCTCCTGGCATTGAGAGTTCTTCTTGGAACAGGCCTGTGAGGTGGGTGGGCTTGAGACCCGCAGAGACATGCGGAAGGAGGTAACGCATACAGATGGATAGACGGTGTGGGCCGAGCAGGGAGAACGGATGTTTTCATCATGGCTGGTGTGGGCACGTAATGGATGTCCTCTGTCTGGAGCCGTGGGCAAAGCTGTCTAGGTCCTATGAGAGCCTAGGAAGCTTCTGCTGGCTTGAGGTTATGTGGTCAATGTGGAGGCTCATTATTACTTCAGTGCCAAACATCTGTGGCCCAATAACTGCCTTTACTGTTTCCCAGGGTTCTGGTCCTTATACTACCCCAGCTCTGTGAAGAAGATCCCCATGTCTAGAGGAATCCAAGAATCAGGCACAGCCCTGTCTTTGCATCCCAGTCTAGGAGACATACTGCCCAGACTCCTGGGGGAGCGAGGTCCTCCAGGTCACAAAGAGAGACTCCAAATTCCCTGCTGGATGTTTACCCCTCTCTGGTCAGGCTGAAGACACTATCTAACCTGAATCTCCAAGGGGGCAGAGCTGTGGCTGGACTGGGGGGTTGGGAGGTGGGCGGATTATTGTTCTGTTCCCAAAAGATGTAGACCTGCCAGAGTAATCATTAACCCACTTCTGCCAGCTCCTTTCTGAAGACGATTCCACCCTCCCAAAGGCTCACTGCCTGGCCCTGGCCCTCTCCTCCCACGCTGGACCCTTCCCCCGCCCAGCTCCGCTGCACTCTGAGGGGAGAGAATGAGAAAGCAGGTCCTCCGGGAGCTGGCACGGCAGACAATGTGTGTCTTGTGTGAGTAATTTAGCACTGTGGCCAGTCAATCTGGTTTCTGGGCCCGCTGCCCTGACCCTCTTAGAGCTGCTGGCTCTCGCCAGCACAGTGTGAAGCGTTTTCTTTCACTGCTCTGACACTCCGCAGATTGAGACGTCAGCCCGGTCCAACTACAGCAAATTAGCAATTTTTCTTTTGCTAATTGGAAATAAAAACGTTTGCCGAGGGAGCTGTTTGTCGGCATGCGGTTTTCGGTTTCTGTGCACAGGGAGGCTGCGTAGAAAACGCATCCCAAGGCGCTGTGCATCCTGGGGCTGGGGCCCCCTCGCCACAAATGTGAAGGGGCCTTCTGGTGGCCATGCAGAGATGCTCCCTGCCCCAGCCCGAAGCTGCTGCTCAGCCAGCTGAGCGTCCCCACGTTCCCAGAACCCTTCCTCTGGAAGGCCATTCTGTACTTTGAGGAACTATTAGGGTCCAGCAGGTGGCAAAGCTTTCTGGGGCAAGCTGGTAAGGAAGCTCTTTGCCAGTAAAGGAGAAGCTGAAAGCTGGACACAAACCCACAGTGGTTCATGCCATCTTCCAAAGAGCCAGAGGGGTAAAGGGATGTCCAGAATAGCATGCTTGGGATGTCTACCCTGCACCCACGCTGCCCAGTGTGAGCCCAGGGCGGAAGGCATTCCCAGTCTGACGTCATCTTGGTTCCAAGGTATGGAGATCCTAGTACCTGAGAGCGGTGAAAGCATCTGTGTAGAGGGCAGATGAGCGTGATCCTTTAAGGAGGACAAAGAGAAACAGATGGAAGAGCCAAGATTATCACCTAGGAGGGCTGCCTGGACCCAAAGCCAGAAAGCTACATCCTAGAAGTCTATCAATAAACAGGTCCATCCATGTCCACCTGTGTATGCGACATGTGTATATGTGCATGCATGTGAGTACATGGCTGACTGGGTACCCGCACACACGTGTGTGGTGGCTTATCCCTTATGTATAGACCCTGCCCTCCATGTTCAGGGCTAATCAAAATTCTAGGCTGTAGGCCAGCACACAAAGGGTTACTGAGCCTCCTCCCTCCCTCCCTCACGCTTTTCTGATAAAGCCTTTGACAGCCATGCCTAATAATTCTTTCTGCTAGGATCTTTTCTTGATGTCTTTATATGAATATGAAATCCGAATGAAAGGCCTTAGGGGACCCCCAAGAGAGAGGAAAAGTATGAACTGGAGAGGAAGGAAGAGTGCTCTGCAGGGTCCTGCTGGAAGCTGCAGCTTCCCCGAGTGTCCACACTGTGCCTTCTGAGGCCCTCAGGCTCCACTGGCTCCCACAGTGTTCACACCGTGGCTTCTGAGGCCCTCAGGCTCCACTGGCTCCCCAAGTGTCCACACCATGGCTTCTGAGGCCCCCAGGCTCCACTGGCTCCCACAGTGTCCACACTGTAGCTTCTGAGGCCCTCAGGCTCCACTGGCTCCCACAGTGTCCACACCGTGACTTCTGAGGCCCTCAGGCTCCACTGACTCCCACAGTGTCCACGCCGTGACTTCTGAGGCCCTCAGGCTCCACTGGCTCCCACAGTGTCCACGCCGTGACTTCTGAGGCCCCCAGGCTCCACTGGCTCCCACAGTGTCCACACTGTAGCTTCTGAGGCCCTCAGGCTCCACTGGCTCCCACAGTGTCCACGCCGTGACTTCTGAGGCCCTCAGGCTCCACTGGCTCCCACAGTGTCCACGCCGTGACTTCTGAGGCCCTCAGGCTCCACTGACTCCCACAGTGTCCACGCCGTGACTTCTGAGGCCCTCAGGCTCCACTGGCTCCCACAGTGTCCACGCCGTGGCTTCTGAGGCCCCCAGGCTCCATGCTGGGAGCTACTGGCTCCCACACTGTCCATGCTGTGGCTTCTGAGATCCGCTGTGAGTGGGATCAAGTCTTCTTCACTTGGCCACAACGATTGTGTTTTGTCAGAGATGGACGGGGAGAGGTGACAGCATTCACACTGGCTCTCTTGTTGCTGATACTGGATGAGGGATGCCCTCAGGCTTACACTTGGCTACCTTCCAAGACCCCAACATTGGTGAAAGAGGAGGGAAGGCCAATGAGATGGGAGGTACCCCAACATTTCATGTTTGGGGGACAGAACACAGGCAGCACCCTTGATGGCGGTAGGCAGAAGCCTGTAGAGGTCACAATTAGTCAGGCTGCTTCCTCCAGCAACTAAGGTTGGGCAGCAGCAGCTGGAGCCAGCCAGACTTTAGTAGGATATCTTGCTCTGGAGTCACCAGCTTAGCTGCTGTGGGCTGAAGCACCCCTCACTTGCCCCATGAACTTGAGCTAATGCAAACTGTGTAATTGCCAAGTTCAAAGGGGCTGGATTCCATTTCCTAGGGCTCCCGGGCTTCATTTTTATCCAAAGTGAGGACTGAAAGGAACAGTTTTCTTCTCTGGTTCTGACCTGGCCCGAGCCAGAGAGACCGACTGTAAATCCAGCACAGAGGGCTGTTCCCTTGGGGTCCTTTTTCCATTCCAGACCAAATAAGTCTGGATGGGGCTGGGGCACCAGCCCAAATGTCATGGTACTGCTTTTTGAACAAGAGAGTCTCTGAACTGCCCCCTGCAATGCAGCTCATCTCTATGCTCACCAAATCCTGAACTACTTGCTGATGAGCTGGCAGGGCAGTTCCAAAGGCCAGGCCATCCTGGGCCATCTCCAGCAGGAAGCAATCATTGTCGGTTAGTTCAGAACCAAGAAGCCCAGCTTCCTTGTGGAGCAAAGTGTTGGGGATAATTGTACTGGAGCTTTTGAAATCCCATTTTGGAATGAGCTTTGAAAATACCAAACTACTGATCAAGGATCCTGGGAGGGAAGACGGTGACATTCCTGGCACAAATGTAGGTGTCTCTCTTCTGTCCTTGCAACATTCCAACAGGAACAGCAATAGACTTTGAGATTCATCACAGGAGGAAGCCTCACCTGAGCCCAACTGTGGCTGGCCATAGCCCGGGAAAGGCGTGGATGGGGCTGGGAGACAGAGAAGCGGGTGAGGATGGACGTGTGTTGGAGAGGTCTGTCCACCCCAGTTCTCAGTGCTGTTGGCTGCTAGTGAAGTCCCGCTTGCTGTTATATCTAACAGTTTGAATGTCTCTGGCTTCCGGTTTGGGTTTGACTTTCATTTTGTGAGGCCAGATGGGACTAAACGACAGGACTGTAAGTGGCTCTTCCTCCATGTTAGGAAGGCTCAACCTTCCAAGTCACCTGCTGTAGGATTCAGTCGTCTGCAGCAGCTTGCCAGCAAGAACCACTTCAGATCTCTCTGAAACGTGACCGCGCTCAGGACCCTGATGGAACATGCCCGGACCATCCTCCCCACACAGGGTGTTATGGGGACAGCCTCTGCAGCTCCTTCCTTGGGGTGGGGGTGGGAGGTGTAGGGCCAGGGCTAAAGGGGTACGCATGCTCCATGGGACTCTGCTCTGCAGCGGCCCCTGCAGCTTCCCAGCCCCAAGGCATAGATGTCACCAGTGTGACAACAACGTGAGAACTGTTCAACCCTTTTTGTTGGTGGGACACTATTTGGACATGGCTCGTCCTACATCTCGAGGGCCTGGCAACTGCCACATCAGCACAAATTTCTCCCCCAACATTTCACTGTGATATGTGGACACATTTTTCCCATGGAAAGAGAGTGTGGCCTTTGTAAGGGGGGCACGGCCGGCCTGAGTTACAGTAAAGATTAATCCCGAACAAGAGACAAGAGACAGAGACAAAGAGCATCATACACTTCGGCTTTCAATGGATGTTTTCATAAATGTATGAATAATTTAAATTATCATTGCTGAGTATTTATTCGAGTGTTTCAGGGGGAAAATGCCTCCTCTTTTTTCTCCCCCGATTCTTTTCATTTTTGTCTCATCTCTTTTATGTGCTGCATGGGCTGTTTTCTTGCCATCTGAATCGGCCTGGAACAATGGGATGTAAGAGGCTGAGGGGCCGCGGAAGAATGCAGCCCTTGTTGCCGACGCCGCGCTGACATTGATTAATGAGGGTGCGGACACGGGCAGAATTTGTGAGAGCCGAGGGGGAATCGGGACCTGAGGGCATCCGAGGAGGAGGGCAGGGGCTGGCAGGGAGAAGGCCTCAGCTACCCCTCCACGCCCAGTGGGAAAGGATAGAAGGGAAGTGTGGCCTCAGAGCCACCAGCACTGATGGGTGAGTGACTTAACAGGTCCATGGAAGACAGTGTGCCAGGGTGGGGGTCCTTGGGCCGATGCCCACCTGCCTATCAGGCATCCGCTGGTAGAGGAAGGATGGAGCTGCCACTACTATGCTAGAACATGGAGCAGGACGGCCCTGCCCAGAGGCCCCTGCCTACTCCATGCCCACCTTCTCCAGTGTACCCTTTCCTGTCTACGGGCTCTGAACCCAGAATGACCCCATTCTCAAGAGAGTCACTTTCCCGAAGCCTGGTGGACTATCTGGCTGTTCAAATGCTACCTGCCAATGCAGGAAAGTCCTAAGCTGTGCTGGCAGGCAGGCTGCACTGGCAGGGCACCATCCATTTTACCCTCCCTCCTCTGCCATCCTACTCATTCACTTACATTTTTACCCAAGATGCTAATTTGGTTCTGACTTGGCCTCTCCCCTAAGATGATGCTAGAGCTCAGGACTGACCATCAGGACAAAAGGTGAAGTCACAGGTCAACAGAGGGGATTGTGTGTGTTCAAATGACATTCTGGGGACGGCCTTTGTCAGCTGGCTTCAGCATCCCTACACAGGCTCCAGCCATTGAAGGGAACCTTTGGGGACCAGGCACAGCACACACACCTCAATAACAGACAGGGCATTGACAAGTTAGTGAGGCCAGGGGCTTTGGTTGCTTCTGGGCCTGTGTCTACCAGGAAAGCGCTGCTACGCTGGGACTGGGCCGTGAGGATGACCTCTGCCCACAAGCATCTGCCTGCTAGGCAGAGACCACCATGTTATGCCAAGTGAAGAAGGAACACGGGATGGATGCTGTGTCCACCTCTGAGTATGACACTCATCTCAGGGAAAAGCCGTTCTCGTCTTGCAGTATCTACAGAGATGTCTCTTGTCCTCCATCTAGGGTCTGGGCCCAAAGAGACTGACAGGGCTGTCCTCTGAAAACTAACTCCCCAAGTTCTCCATCACCTCAGCTGCTCAGCACCATCTAAACCCAGCACTGTTTGCTTAGAGCAGCGACTCTCAACCTTCCTAATCCTGCGTGCGACCCTTTAATAGAGTTCATGTTGTGGCGACCCCCAACCATAAAATTATTTTGTTGCTACTTCATAACTGCAATTTTGCTAGTTATGAATCATAATGTAAACATCTGATATGCATGATATCTGTGAAAGCATCATTCGACCCCCAAAGGGGTCACTACCTACAGGTTGAGAATCGCTGGCCTGGAGAAAGAGGGTGACTGGAAGTTGCCCATCTTGTTCTAGAAGTTTCTAGATTACATCTAGTAGGAAATCTTTTTCTATTTGTTATGCTTTCCCTTCGCAGCAAACATTTCTGCCAGGTCAGTCATGCGACCTCCAGACACAGCGGGCTGTGATAAGGGAGAAGGTGTAGGCTCCAGATCTGTCTTACGAAGTGACTCCATGGGACCTGGACACCTGTCTGGCGCTATTCCCCTGGCTGCATCATTTGGCTCAGAGCACACCCTCTCACCTGCATGCTTCCAAGTTAATGTCCCAGGCAGTGTGCCCCGATAAAGATCTGGAACTGTAGGATTAATGGGGGGTAGCCAGGCCTCCCAGGAGGGCAGCATTTGGCCTCCAGAGTCCTGGCCTCCAGCCTTGTTGGTGACCTTGTCTGTAGGTGACCTCAAGAGATCACAGTGTCCTGGAAAACCACTTCCTCAGTGGATAGCACAGTCCTCCTTGGAAGGGTGTACCCTGGCTGAGTATTCAGTGCATCACCATGGATAGGTAGTCTTGAGTGGGGGCACTTACAGTGTCTGAGTCCTGAGTGGGGGGCACTTACAGTGTCTGAGTCCTGAGAGAAGTCCCTGGGCTCTCAGCTGAAACTAAACAGGCTTTATCAAGGCCCCCAAAACTAAACCCAGCATGTCACCTTCCCAGTGGTGACAAGCACGAGCGGCAGATTACAGTCCTCGTGGTACTGTGATCCTGCCACCCCACCCTGTGTAGAACAGCCTTCTCCCCAACAAGACCGTTGGGATTATGTGTCGGCAAATTAAGCAAAACATGTGCCTCTGACTGGATGGTTTTGCCATGTTTAATTCATGCAGATTTGGGGAGGTAGCCTATTGTTTCTTCCCCCCTCCCTCCCATCTCTGAATAGGGAGCATTGGCTGGCTAATTTGGGGACCCAAAAATCTGTCTGTTGCTGCTAGTGGTGGTGGCTCCCTTCTGGAAAATGGGAGTTGCCATCATGCAGGATGTGACCTGAGGCTACTTCTGCAAGTATAGCCCTCCCGGAAGCAAGTGCAAGTGAGTGTGAAGACAGGTCTTTCTCGAAGTGAGTACCCTTCCTACTTCCAGGAAGGCCCTCAAGTCCCTACACATGAGTCCACTATCAGGGTATCTCTAAACCTATGTGTGGAGCACTCGTAGAGAGAGGCAGCAAGGAAAAGCTCAGGGACTCCATCCAGCAAAAGGGATTCCTTACCAGGAGGGACACATCTCAGCCGCAGTCCCTGGAGGCCAACTCTGAGGGAGGGGACAAGAAGGTGGGACCAAGGAGAGAGAACAGGCCATCTCTGTGGGCAGGTAGCTATTGAAAACTGGCGGGAACCAGAAGGACCCCATCTCAGTCGTCTTAATGTGCTGGAGCCCCTACACTGGGACAAAGGAGCTGGTGGGGCTTAAGACAGGCCAGGAAGGTCCCGCCTCCTCAGAAGTGGGAGGGGCTAGTTCCAGCTGAGACCCCCCATGACAGAGCAGGACAGGTACAAGTAAGTGAGATGAGGAGCCTTGCGGTGGGCCACAATGAGGATTCTTGGGGGTGCCCCCTCCTCCCTCACACTAGGCGGGGGTGTCAGGATCACCCAAAAAGGCAGCCAAGAGTGACCCAAGCCCTGATCCCCGGTGGGACGAGGAGGAGCTTAACTAGCCCCAGGCTGTATGAAAGAGGAAAGGAGGCAGGAGAACAAAGCCCCACCAATTTGCTCTTTGGGGCATTGTGCAAACTGGCCCCTTTCCCAGCGTATCACTCTCCCATTGAACGAGGTCAAGCACCGCCACAGTCCTTCCGCAGCCCTGATGGGTTTCCAGGAGCTGGTGAATGGCGTGCAAATTAGCGGAGTCCTCGGGAGCCTCGTTACTGTCACTCCCAAACTGAAGCTCCAAAGGCAATGTGAGGATTAATCAATCCAGAAAGCTCACCCATTATCAAAGCAAGGTAGGAAGCCATTTATTGTCTCCTCTTTCATGTTGCCTCCATCTTGCCCGCCATGGCCGGCCCAGAGGCGTCAGTAGCAGAAGACTCCTGCCTGTGCCTGCCCTGCCCACATACTCACTCAAGGCCACAGAAGCCATGGAGCCTGAGAACCAGTGCTGGCATGGCCCTGGCAGGTGAGGGGACCAGATTAGCCCTGCATAATTTGTGAGACCAAGGATGAGACCAGGGCCCCTGTGACAGAGTCCCAGCCCCCAGGAAGCACTTACCTCCAGGTCAGCTGAAACCCCAGCTCTACCAATAATGCTCCTTTCATCCACGCTGGCTGTTCTCAGGAACCATCTAGTGTCTGCGTCACACCAGAGCTTTTTAAGGCCCCACCCCACCCCACTGGATGCTTTCTTCAGATCTTAGATTGACAGTTTTACCTAGACACACATGAATGGATGGCAGAACCGCTGGCAGGTGGCAGCCCTCAACCCACACAAGCAAGTGACCAGTGAGCAGGCAAACATGGTGTCTGTGAATGAATACAACATACATACCTGATGAAGAACTGGGAAATACCACATTAAGGAGTTTGTGATAATATCTCAAATGAACAGATAAACACCCAATGGCTATATAAATATAAGTTGAATGAATTCATAGCTAATGAATGATTTGCCAAATTTATCTACTAAATAAAGATGAGCAAGCAGATAAATATTTAAAGAATGATAATAATTTGTTATTAATAAACATACACAGAGCGAGTTAATAAACAAATATCTATATAATTGTATAGACAAACTGATAAATATTAAATAAATAAACAACTAACAAAGGAATATGTAAAGATGAGTAAAGATATAATGAATGCATGAATAAATATCTAAAGAATGAGTGATTAAAAGGTATTATATGAATTAATTTATAAGAACATACCTAATGAATGAATAGACAAATTAATTGGTAATAGACAAATAAGGAAATAAATACTAAAAAGCAACTATGAATATCTTATGAACGAGAAGAGAACCAGGAGCCCATCCAGACATCAGAGTTGGGCTCCTTCTAGTCTTCTGACCCCATGGCACACAGTCACCGTGAACCTTCCTAAATCCTAGCTCCCTCCATGCAGGTCTGCACTTCAAAGCATGCCTTGGATATATGTTATCAGCAGCCTTGATGACACTCAGCACAGGAGCCAGTCAGAACTGAAAAGGAAAGTCACTCTCTCTCTGCGATGCCTACTCACTTCTAGCTGGTCTGCCAGAGCTGTGGCCTCAGGTTGGGAGACTGGATTCCGAGCCTGGTCCTGCTCTGGTCCCTTCATGGATCTTCAAGTGTCTCACATCTCCCTGGGCTTCAGTTTCCCCCATGGCCACAGAGAAAGAATTCCTTATCCCAGCAGCTCAGAGACAGACAGATCAAGTAAGTGAGACCTATGGACAAGTTCTACAAAAACCTTCAAGAACTGCACGGGAGCCAGCCACGTATTCACACATCTGTCTTCCCCTTAAGTCCACAATGGTAAAGCTTTAGTTCCCAAGCAGGAGGTGGCAGTTACTATAAATCATATTAGCAAAGGTTCTAGAACACTCAACAGAGAGAAGATCAGCTCTGAGCTTCCTTTGCGCTTCTGCAGGAGGGGGCCCAGGGCAGCCCGCCAGCCTGCTCCATGCCTATCTCTGGCTTCCTGCTCCCTCTGTCCTGCCTGCCACTTCCAGGGCACACATGAGTGAACATGACTTTCACTAATTTCTCCATGGAAAGGGGTGAGTGAGCTGACCCTAGTCTGTCTGAAGTCACCCTGAGCAGGTGAGAGAGTCAGGACAGCCCATGAGAGAACTGTGTTCCTGACGTGAAAGCAGGGGCATTCTCAGGACTCCGGTCATGTTTAAGCCTGCTTGATAAATCCCAACCTTATGATTTATTCTGCCTGTTTATCACCCTTTCCTTTTCCATTCAGACATGAGCATCTACCAGATGAACAATTAATTTCTTTTCTTGTCCTTGGAACTAACACTTCCCCATATTTTTGACTTCACATTCAGAGGCCACTCCCCCCGCCCCCCAACATCAGTTTACATGCAAGAAAACACAGAGTGTCAGAGTGTTCCCCGTGAGGCCTTCAGAATCCCTGCTGGCTTGCTCACTAACCCACTCTTGTTAGTGAAAACACCCCGACTAGTGACAAACCCACTCCCATGCCCAAGAAGCAGATGGCAGCTCAGAACAGTTTGAGACAATCACCACAAACCCAGGGAATGGCAACCTTCTAACATTATTTGTGTGGAAGGGGAAGGTTCCCCCATAGCTCTCAGAAACAGTCTAGTTTATGGGGTACTTGGGGGCCAGTGAGCTCCTTGTGAGAGGGGAAATGGAGGAAAGCTCCCATCATTGACCTGGTGGCCTTATGCAAGGAGATCTGCTATCCATCATAGCATGGGTGAGGCACACAGGTGACAGGTGCAGAGAAGATCTCCAAGGCCACGTGTCAGTAGAAAAAAAATGGGCAAAGAAGGTTCACCTCTCTCTAAGGCCCCAAGGGAGGCACCCTAGTAAACTGTGGATCCTGGCCTGCGGGGCTGCCAACAGATCTATGGAACCTCTGGGCAGGTGCTGAGTCAGGCAGTCTATCCTTTATGCCAGGACCACGTAACAGACAGGCAGATTGAGGCAGGAAGTACCATAGTAACATCTTCAGGTCACCAAGTCAACAGGTGGCAGAGCTAGGACTCAAGCCCAGGTCTGTTCTGCCCAGCATGGTTTGGCCACTTTATCAGGATGGGACCAAGGTTTGCCCCCAAGGGCTTTCTGAGTCTCTTCTGGTTCCTTGGAATTCCAGAGGCTTCAGAAGAAGACAGTAACCCTGCAGGCAGCCTCGGCCTTAGTAACCACCTGCTACTTGAGCTTTGTGACTAAGAATTTTTTTCTGGAGTAATAGAAAAGGATCAATAGCCTTGGGCAAAGCCTGTGCTCACAATTATCTAAAAAATTCTGCTCATAGGAAATAGGTTATAAAGAATAGGACTTCATGCTGGGCGGCAGTAGCACACGCATTTAATCCCAATACTCGGGAGGCAGAGCCGGGTGGATCTCTGTGAGTTCGAGGCCAGCCTGGTCTACAGAGCAAGCTCTAGGACAGGCACCAAAACTACACAGAGAAACCCTGTCTCAAAAAACCAAAAAAGAAAAAGGAACAGGACTTCATTCCAAGGAAGAAGCTCCTATCATTGGTCCTAGGAAGACGGCACATCAGCATGTGCCCATGCCCCCCACCACCCCTGACAATACAGCTATTCCATTGCAAGTGACAGTCTTTCTGTCGATGGTTATCAGACGGGGCAAGAAGAAGGGACCAGGGAGCCAGAGAACTGGGCAAAGAGCTTATGGCTGCTGCCACTGTGTGAGTGGCGTTCTCTGTGAGCACGGCCATCTTCAGTGTTCACCAGGAGGTGCTTAACTAAAATCCTTTCTTCCTCCTTTTCAAAGCTATTCACGCAGGTGCACAGGGCTCAGAAAGCAATCCTTCCTGCCTCCTGCCGCCATCCACGGTGTCAAGCCACTGGGACGGGAAAGCTTGCCCTCCCAAACCAGTCCTAGCCCTACACATTGCACCTACAGAGAGAGATGTACAGGTGGTGGGGCGGACGAGGCGTCTTGCAACTGGAAACTTGAGCTAGATGGATAAGAACTTCTTTTTAAAGAGACCAAATGGCCTCAGACAAAGCTTATATTCACAGTCCTCCTGGAGGCTGCAAGCCAGGGAGTTGACTAGCTGGGCTCTGTGGATGCGTCCCTGAGGCCGTCTACAGCAGGCTACCCACTCCACTTCTCCCTACTCCTGGATACCAGCTATCATGAGACTCACAGGTAGTGTGATGGCCTCTGAATCCCAGTATGGGCAGTGCACAAGCCCCCCCAAGAGCCCATCAATCTTGGCCTGTGGCCCCAGTTCCTGGTTACCCCACCCTTCATAGCCAGGATGTCTCTCCCATCTTCCTGCTTCCAGCCTCCCTCCAGGTCAACTGGGGTCCATGCTGTGCCAGTATTAGCCTTTACAGACATCTAGAATGGTGGCCAGCTGTGAGGTGGTATGGGTGACTGTCCTGGTCACACTTCCCTGAGATGCATGGATATTCACCCACATGTAGGATTCAGGGTCGGACATCAGTCCCAAAGCATTTGCCCAGCTCACTATAGAATACTGGTTCCTTGTAGAAACTCAGCCAAGAATCCCTTTGTGCGTGTGTGTGTGTGTGTGTGTGTGTGTGTGTGTGTGTGTGTGTGCGCGCGCGCGCAGAGAGGGAGAGGAGAGAGGAAGGGAGAGGGAGGGAGGGAAGGGGGAGGGGGTGGGGAGAAAGGGAGAGAGGGAGAGAGGGAGAATATGAATGTGAAGGGGCTTTTGAAATGATATGTGTGTAGGATAACATAGCTATACATGAAAGAGTTGCGTGGAGGCTCATACACAGACTTGGGAAGGACCAGAATATGTCTGGAATTCATTCACTAGGATACAATTCTGGGGTCTGTTCCTCTCATCTCTGTCTTGCCTATTGGCAAAGCTGTCCATACAGACTCACGGAACTCAGGAAGCCAGCCCTGTCTCCTTCCATCATTTATCATGAGGACTGGAAGGACAGACTTGGGGTGGAATGTTGGTACTGTGTTCAGTAGGGAGACCTGAGTGGTAGGGAGACTGAGCATCCCCAGAACAAGTTTTCTGACATGGGTCAGAAAAACAGATTTACTGTCCTTAAAAACTGCCCAGTTTTCATCTCATAACATAGCTGTCTATATCTCATTCCCAGGAATAGGATCTAAGTTCGTTGTTTACTGAAGTCTTTGCTGGACATGGCCTGCTAAGCTCTACAGGGCTGTCAATCAGCTTTGCAGGGGTGAGCCCAGACCAGTGTGGATCCACACTAGGGTGCTATCACTCCATGGTCACCATGCACTAGTTCTGTAGCTCAGCAAATGTGGACCTCTGTGTGGCTAGTGGTGATGGGGAAAAGTGGAACATTGCTAGCCCCGAATCCATTTGTAGTCCATCCCTTGGCTTAAACTACTCAAAAGAAAATATTCAGGAGAGACAGTGCTGGGTCCCAACAGTGAGTGGAAAAAAAGGATGCAAGTTCCACAAAATGTTCACAGGTATATGGTGGGTAGGTAAAGCTTCCAACGAACGCACTAGCTGAGCACTGTGGTGGGGGATGGAAACCGTGTCCTCCCCAGCGATGGAACTCAACTCCAGTAGCAAACAGGCTTGTGTAACAGGCAATTACAGAAGGCCAGGCCTCACCAGGAAAGCAGGCCTGCCTGCTGCACCTCAGGAGGGTGGGGCCCCGAACCTCACGCACGGGCCTTTCATCTCCGCCAGGCCTCCCCAGTCATCAGATTCCGAGTCCTTCTTAATCCTTACTTTCTTTAAAAAATGGATTAGGCAAATCTCATCTGGAAAATTAATTAATGTATGAATTCAACAAATATTTACTGAGCATGGCATTTTATTAAGCACTTTTCTTTTTATAATCCCATGGCACCTCCCTCTCTTCACATACTTTTTTGCCATTCAAGTTTCAGGATGGTCCACTTCTACATTTTATAGATTTTTTTTATTGCTGATTCTAATAACAGGTTTTTGTCCAATGCAACTTTAAAAACGTTTCTTTACTATATAGCCAATTACGTGGAATTTCAAACTTTTACATGGTGTAACTTGGTGACCTCAAGGCTGGGGGCAGGTTTCTTTGAATGGTGAACCCTGCTGAACTTGGGGACCAAAGGGAACTCAGAGGACCCTTTGGAGCCTGTGGGTTCCCACTGCCAACCCTGGGATTATTTTCCATTTTCCTTCTGTGCCTGTCACTGGCAGTAGGTAAGTATGTCCTCAGGGCGCCCCGCCCCCAGCCAAACAAAAGTGAGCTTGCCCGTTGCTTCCCCAAGAAAGGGAGTCCCAGGCTTTTCATGGCAGTGAATGGGGCCCCTCATTTAGGCAGCATTATACCAGGACCTTCATTTCCCTTCCTCTCTTTACCTCATTCAGGGGTCTTCTGACTTCAACTAATTCGATCATAATCCCACCGGGCCTTCTCAGCCCCCCGTTCCGGAGCACATTGTCCAGGCCTAGTAGCCCCCCCACACAGAGGTCCCCCATTCCAATTAGCCAACTGCTGCGTCTCAGTCCCTTTCCTCTCCTTTCCTGTCTGCCCGCCCATTTTTTTTTTTTAACCATTTCCTTTTTGAATTAGACACCCAAGAGCCTTCAAGGGCAAGCGTCGCACACTGTGAGTCAGGCCGAGTGGTCTTCAGGCATGGACACAGTGTGCTTATGTCAAGCAGGTCAGTACACTGTTTGAAAGCGCCAGCCTTAAAGATGAACAATAAACAGTCTGAACCCCGTTAGCTGATTCTACCTGGCCAGCAGGAATTGGGGTATTCCTGTGCCTGTCCTTGAATGGGGTATTTTCTTCTCACTTCTGCTAATTCAGAACCAGAGGGATGAATCTGAGATTCCTTTCTATCTTTATCCTGAAAATCCATAGCCCATAGCTTGCTCATAAACTGATCTTCCTGCCTAAATGAGAAATCTTTAGAACTCGCCAGGGACCAGGTCCCCCAGTGTGTCTACAAGTGAGATTTTGTTCCTAGTATGACAAAGCTGGGAAGTGGACCAAAATCCTAAGCCTGGGGGCTGTCAAGATGGCTGAGTGGCTAAGAGCACTTGCTGCTCTTGCAGAGGATCCAGGTTCCAGTTCCCAGAATCTACATGATGGTTCATAACTATCCATAACTCCAGGTCCAGGAGATCTGACTCCCTCTTCTGTCCTCCATGGGCACCAGCCATGCAAAACACTTATACATATATAATATATAAGTAAGTCTACAGACTAAAAAAGGAGCTATCACTAAAATAGTATGTTACTGTTATGACCAGGCATGGCCTTGAGGTCAATTTGTTAACAGTAGTAAATTTAATCCACTCCTGGGACTACTACACACATCTGTACATTCACTCTTTGTGTCCCAGGAGTCTTGGGAATCACCATGGCCACAGGGCATTCTGGCTTAGGTGTGACTCTGCACTATCTTTGGTCATTTCTTCTACTTGAGAATTACTCAGTCCAGATATTTGATCCCTTAGGGATCTGTTACAGGCTGAACTGTGCATCCACCCCCGCCCCCACACTAAATCTGTACACCAAAGCCCAAACCTCCAGCACCTGGGAATGAGATCATATTTGAGACAGTCTCTGCTAATGAGATGAATTGACTTAAGATAAGTATAGTGCCCTTTCATTCAGTTTGAGGGCATCCTGTTAAGGAGACATTTGGAACTGGAGAGGTAGCTCAGCAGTTAAGACACTGCTCTTTCAGCAACCATGGTTAGATTCCCATACCCACATGGCAGCTTACAAACACCTATAACTTCAGTTCTAGGTAATCCAATGTCCTCTTCTGGCCTCTGCAGGCATTACATGCCCATGGTGCACAGACACACATGCAGGCAAAATACACATGTACATAAGATAATTAAAAAAAAAAAAAGAAAGGGACATTGGACAGTGATACACAGGAGGATCGTGTAAGTACAAAGCTGGAGATCCCGGAAGACATATCTACAAATCATAGAACGCCAGTGACTCCAGAGAGCCTCCAGAAGTCTGGAGGGATCTAGAATAGAGCATCCCCATCCATACCAGAACACAGCCCAATGTTTGCTACAGTAGCCTGGGGATCGCAAAACAGGCATCTGCCTTAGTCACATGCATAAGATTCAGGTATTTCCCTCTGTGTAGTTAACCGATTTTGCCCCAAGAAACAACAATGACTCTGAAAAACCCACAAAGACTGGGCAGCAAGATCTACCAAACCTATCTCAGGTACCAGAGAAACTTGGCAGGCTCACACTGAAGGCCTCCCCCTGACCCCCATACACACTTCAGCATGGACTCATCAAGAATCTGCCTACAGTCCAGGGACACACTTTCAGAGAGTAGTTTTCCAGCCCTCTCAGGAGGAGGCCATAGGGAGCTGGGTCCATTTGCTAGGGACACCTCTCCCCAGCAGGTGCATCATCAAGGAGGGAGGCGCTCATAGCAGAAACAAAGCTTTGGGAAGGGCCACAATGGAAAGGCCATCAAGGAAACTCCCCAAGATGCCATTCTCACATCTCCCAAGCATTGGAATTCAAAAACAGGTATACTGGCACATATCTTTAATCCCAGCACTCTGGAGGAAGAGGCAGGCAGATCTCTGAGTTCAAGGCCAACCTAGTTTACAGAGCGAGTTCTAGGACAGCCAGGGCTACACAGGGAAACCTTTTCTCAAACAAACAAAACAAAAACAAACAAAGCATAAGAATTCAAGCTCCACCTGGGTCGTTGGATAATTTATTTCAATGTCCTAATTGAATAAGTGGAGAGACTGAGACCCAGAGCCTTCAATTGCTTGCTACGGGTCTTGGTAGCACATTCCGAGCCAGAGTCTGAAGCACCTTTCCCTCTCCACAGCACTGAGACCTGCCTCTGAAATTCTGTTATCTTTACCTGTGCTCTACTTTTCAGCTGTCAGTGTGTGTACCTAGCAGGCACAAAGTTGTTGGTTGGTCCCCTGCACCAAATAATCTGGGAGTGATGGTATGCAAACACTGCCCCCCACCCGCCCGAATGCAGGGGAGGAAGCAGGAGAGTTAGAAGCATTTCTGCTACATAGTAAATTTGAGGTCAGTTGGGGCTGCTACATGAAGCACTTTCCCCCTGAAGCCCAGAGAAGCCAGAAGGCCCTTCTGACTTCAGCCTGTGGTGACACTTCACTTAAGAAACGTCCCCTGCTACTAGATGAACAGAGCTGTTCCAGTCCAGTCTGAACTCTGCAAGGCTAGATCCCATGTGGAGCTCTTCTCAGGGGCAGAGGTGTGGGGATGCTCTGGAATTAACCAACAGCTTTGACAGCACTGGGAAAGCCAACTACCCAAGAGCAGGAACAGAAGGATATGGGGTAACCTTTGAAAGCTTGGCCTCCGGTCTAAGGGCCTTGGACTGGCATCTTCTGCAGCAAGCAGGCTTGGCCGGATTGGTACAACCTCCCGCATCCTCCTCCAGACCCACACTGTTCTTCACCCCAGGTCCTGTCTCCATTGTGGTATGAGAACTCTGTCTCTCAGGCCTTGGGCTAGAGTCAAAGCACAGTCTCTGCTGGAAATGTGGACTGAGCCCTACACCTCTATAAGGAAAAGTGGAGATGTGCTGCCTTAGGCTAGGGTGGCCCTTTGTATGTCCCTCCCCACCTAGATGCTGTGGACATTGCCCGGTGGCGAGAGCGTGAGAGAACACATGGGCTCCAGTTTGAGAGCCCTGCTCAGCTGTGCTTTCAAGGTGCTACATGTGGAATGGCCATCAAAGGCTCACAGTGGAGAACAGGTCTCCAGTGGTCTCTCTGAAATATATTACAGGTCACATCACAGAGTGAACAGGTGCCAGGACCAGCAAAACGGCATCCTTTGTCATTAAGTCCTGGAGTATCCCTGGGGTTATGCCCAGGTAACCCCTGTTGCTATGGATTTGGTCAGTTGTCTGAAAGCACAGATCTTCATGCACAAGGGGTTCACAAGGCACCCACTCTTCAGGATGCTAATGTCCGAAGGGGCCAGTGAGCTAAGTTGTAGCAGACAGGCCTACTGGAACCTTCTAGAACTGTAAACTTGGTTAGCCTGGGAGCCCAAGCAGTCTCTCACGGATACTTGTTTGTGGAGGGGGTAGGGAGGCCAGAGCTCCGTAAGCAGAGTGCCAGAGCTGGGGTCAGCACACTCAGGATGAAATCAGTGGCAGGGTAACTCCAGGCACCTGTGGCCTCTGCGTTCTCTTTATTATATATGTCCCCAGTCTGGCCTACTCAGCTGTATTTCAGTGCGGAAGGAGGCTGGGGAGGTCTTGGCCACATCTCCTAGGGTACCTAGACCCAGGGGCCCCACCTTTTTCAGCACACATCTTGCTGATCCTCCAGCCTGTGGGCCTACCTTCACTTCCTGAGACCACGGGCGGCCAATGGCTCCAGAGGCGCCTGTTGAAATCCAGGAACCAGCCAAGCATCCTAATCCCATCTCCCCCACTCTTCCCAGCACTCTTTCGGGCGTCTGCTGAGCGCAGAGGCTGAAGCGAAGGCTGATAAATTAGTCTAGAGGGAAACAAGGCTGCTTCTACTTGTAAAAGGTCATTTCGACTTTGTTCTGGGTGAGGGTTTATCTCAGCTGCCGCGGCGTCAGACAATGCCTGGGGCCTAAATGGCAGAAATCTTAGCTCTGCTCGTGAAATTACTGTGCTGATAAGACAGAATGGACTTTGGAGAGATCTAAATGGGAAAGGAGTGGATGTAGGTATTTTTGAACATGATTGAACAGGGATGACACAATAGGATGTACAATTAAACTGGGCATTAGCCCAGAAGGAGAAACAGCCTGAAAGGCAGACAAAGGTGGTTCCCGTGGCCCTGCTCAGGGCTGGTAATCCCTGCCCTGCACCGGCTGGCGGAGGGGTACAGCTGGGGACATCTGGGCTGCTGCCGCTGCTGCCAGTGGAGGCTGGGGCCTTCACAAAGTATTGATGGCACAGCCAGCCACTGCTGGAGTACAGGGAAAAGTCATAGTGTGCAGGTGCTCTTGATTCAGTGTTATAGGTGATGGGGGGCCAGTACAGGGTGCCCCCCCAAACTGACCCATGACTATGACCTGAGTGCATGCATACACACACACACACACACACACACACACGTACATGTGACCTAGATTCTTGTTTCTTGTTGGTTTGTTTGTTTGTTTGTTTGTTTGTTTGTTTAAGAAAGTCTCTCATGCAGCCCAGGCTGGCCTCAAACTTGCTATGTAACTAAGAATGACCTTGAACTTCTGAAACCCATTTTTATTTCCCATATGCTACTTGGTCTATATGGTGCTAGGGATGGAACTGAGATTTCATGAATGCTAGGTGGACCCTCTACCAACTGAGCCATATCTCCATCCCTGACAAAGATTTTAAGCAATGTAAAGAGAAGCCCAGGCCATGTCAAACAAACCTTCCACTGTACAGGAAGATGTTGAGTGTTGCCATTTCCCAAGCTTCAGTGGGGAACTTGGGTCACCCCCACCCTGCCCGAAGAGAACTCTGGGATGAACTTTGCTGAACATGGCTGCTGACTTCATTTAGGACAAACACAATCCTCAGGCTCAGGGGCTGAGAGAACCTATTCATGGGTTCCCTTCCAGGCCCCAACAATTCCTGCCTGCCTGCTGCTGGGCAAAGGAGGACAGCACAGGTGCACCCTGAGGTGCTTGGTGGCCTGTGAGTGGCAGCGTCACCCTCGTCTTTGGCTGAAGCCAAGGTGGCCGGAACATATTAAAAGCACAAGCCTGTGCTAGGAGACACAGCCAGAGAGAAGCACTGAGACCAGTGAGGCTATCCTCTGCCTGTGGAGGGAGGTCCCCAGGCTCATGTCTCCACCCAGGCCCAGGGAGACCTTTCATGGCCTGGAATGCCTGGGCTCTTCTTTGACCCTGTACAGGGGGCGGGAGGGCTCACAAGGGACAGATGTCAGCATGGTGGCTTGGGTTCCCCAGGGAGACACCCAAGTGAGGGCTGCCCTCCTGGCTCATCCTGCTCCTTACAAAAACCACGGCTGGGAAATGAGTGCAAATGACTGAAACAACAGTTCCTGCAGCCTTGGTGGTCTGGTTGCTTTCTGCCTCCAAGGGTCAGCCCAGAGCAGCCCAGGCTATTCCTGTGAGGATATGCTGAGCCCAGGCTATTCCTGTGAGAATATGCTGGGTGTGCAGACTGAAACCCTGTGCTGTGCCTGCCCTTCCCTGCCTGGCACAGGCAGCACCCTCCAAGCCTTCCGTAACTTCATCCCAGCAACACAGCAAGGCTCCAAGATTACCAGACTGCCATGTTGACTGAGTATACAGCATGGGCCGGGTCTGCTAGAAGGCCATACAGGAGAGGTGTGAGAGGACACCAGCAGATAGAGACATTCAAGGCAGGTACCAAGTGCCCACTCCTGTTGCTGTTACTGTGCAGATTCCTGGGCCCAGATACAGGCATCCTATCCCTGTGGATAGAGGTGCTTCTAGAACTGGCATCCTGAAAGTGCCCTGGATGGGGAGGGCATTGGGGCAATTCTCTAAAGATTGCTTCAGAGACTCCAAGACCAAGGTGCATTGTGGGATGGGGAGGTCTAGACACTATGCTATGGGCTGTTGGGGCCAGAGCCCCACATGGTTTTGCCTGAACACACCCCTGTCCTCTGAAGACTGCCCACTTCACCATGGGCATCCTGGAGGCTGCTGAACCCTCACACGTATCTGCAGGATGGCCGATGGTTCTCCCTGTCATCTGAAGAATTCTATGTCACACACACCGTGAGCACTAAGTGGTCCTGGCCTGGCCCAGCTTCAGTTCCCAGAGCAGGACTGAGAACTTGTTTTTACAAGAGAGGCAATCACAGCTCTGAGAGGAAAGTGACACCCAAGGAATCAGGACTCAGACTGGACTCTGCTCTGGCCCTGCTGGAGCCCAGCCTGGGCCTCACCCCAAGCAGACTCAGGCCTTCCTGTGGGGCCTACACATCACTTCCCCACATGGTCACTGAACCAGGCTTTCCTTTCTCCGCTCCTCCGATCAGCAGGTCAGCTTCCTGCCCCAGGAGAGCAGTGGCTGGGGAGGGAAGTGGCTACGCCTGCCTGGCTTCCTTGGACCTTTAACCTTGGCGTCCTCTCAGCCAAAGGACAGCAGCAACGTGTTCATCACAGTGCTGCTAGGAGAGAGCACCCTGAGTAGAACGGGCCTTATGTGGACCTGGGCAGGGGCCCAGTCAGTCCCTGGTTAGTGCCCTGCCTCCCCCTCCGCCCAGTTGGCCCAGCTCATCAGGCTTGCCAGGCAGAGTCAGCCCAGGTGACTCTGTGAGCATTCATTAGTGCTCAGCCCTTGTTTTCTTTGAGGAAATAAGGCAGGCAGGCGATAGGAGAGAAAAAGGGAAGAGCCAAGGGTTCTGTTCCACAGACAACCTCAAGGGACCACAGGCAGACAGAGCCAAGACCTAGAGTAGCCCACCTTCTCCTCTATCCCAGCCTCCCCCTCTAGTGGGACCTCCCACTCCACCTCAACCCCATACTTTCACATGTCAGCACACTACCAGCATTCCGAGTCAGGATGGGCGCTTGCTGTCACTGGGGTGGTGTGTGAGCCGGATGGCAAAATACCATTTAAGAAGTTGGCATTCGCGGATGTCTCTCGAATATGAAAAGAAAACATTTATTTCCCTTTTTCGCCTGTGAATCAGAACACTCTATTTAAAGAAAGAGCCCTCTGCCGGGTTGCTGCTGAGTTATTACCCCTTAAGGAAGTGAAGGAGAGCCACCGGGGAGGTATTCTTAGTCATCCTTTCTCCTTTTTTCTAAAATTCCTTATAAACCCGGCTTCAGAGCTGGGCCTAAGATAGTACAGGATTCCATGGCATTCCTGGACTGAAAATGTGGGGTTGCTGTCAGTGTGCTTGGGAGAGGCGGGAAAGGTTGGCTACTGGGTCCCACAGTTGTCCTCAAGAAATGGCCATATGTGGCTTTTCCCCTAGATCTTGAGGGGTCTTGAGCTCAGTGGGCTGAGGCTGGGAAAGGGCCCTTCAGGCACCATCATGGGGTCAGGCTTCACGGCATCCACCTAGGAGCCTTTGCTCAACGGTGCCCTCAATGGCTTTAGATATTTCATTTGCCTCCATAAGCACATTCCTAATTGTCACGGGGAAGAAAAGCCCACAGCATGTCTTAGCCTCAATAAATCTCTCCAGCAACTGGACAAAAAGAAGTTGCCCTGCATCAAGTGTACGTGAAGCGCCTAGGTGGAGGGCCAAGCATTGCAAAGTTTTAGGGCCAGAGGAAAAAAGCATAATCAGAAGATGAGTTTGGTTTTTAGATGAGACAGGAACCACCATTAAAAAGCCCTACAGTAGTGGTTCTCAACCTGTAGGTCATGATCCCTTTACGGGGCCAAATGACCCTTTCACAGGGGTCACATATCAGACATCCTTCACATCAGATATTTATGATTCATAACAGTAGCAAAATTACAGTCATGGAGTAGCAATGAAAACAATTTTATGGCTGGGGTCACCACAACATGAAGAACTGTATGAAAGGGACTCAGCATTAAGAAGACTGAGAAACATTGCTCTAGAGGGTGTGACCATCCCAGGGACAGCGGGGCCCCTGCTGGCCTCCCTGCCCAGGACCCATTGCCCAGGATTCACACCATCCAATACCTTCAGTGGCACTGCCCTTCCACTGGTAGAACACAGAACAAGACATAACAAGAGGCACCAAGAGCTGAAGGAAGATAAGGATGCACCCAGCAGGGTGCCAGAGAGAGAGGCGAGGTAAGCCCCCGAGTGGGAGGCAGAATTCCAGAACCCTTGCTATGTGGCTTGAGCTTGTCCTACACATGGAAGCGTGTAAGTACACAGGTGTGCCCATCTGTGTCTGAGTGTTCCCAGGAGTGTGAGCCTGTATGAGTATAGGAGGAAGGCCTTGAGTGTTGTGCGCTGGTCTTTCCATATGGTATTGAGCGACACACAGGACCAAGGTAGCTCCTAAGAATGCCTGTTTCTGGAAGCAGCATTGCCTGCTGAGCAATTTAATGCCCTTCACTGTGCACCCTACACAGCCTCTCATGACCTCTATGCCAGGTACACAGAACATGCCCTGCCACAGTTGTCCTTATGCTGGGCCTTCTGGTGGGATATCAAACAAGTAGAGGGACTGTCCTTCTCCTTTCCTAGGCCAGTTGTTATAGACCTTGACCGTGGATGATAACCTCTGGGAGCTGTCACAAGTTCTGTTGCTGGATGATTGTGAGGACTCTTGGTCTTAAACCCAAATGCTCCTGACAAACAGAGATAACCAGCCCCTCCCAGAGTGAGTCTGGGTTCCTGTGTTGCTGGAAGTGATCAGATGATACCAACAGTCAGGTGAGAGCCATGACCCTATACATTAGTTCTGAGACCAAGATACCTAAGAGGGAATCCAAAGAACACCTCTGACCCACAGGGCCTGATACATTAACTTGTCATCTCCAAATCTTTCTTGGCAAACTCAGTTGGAATTGCTAAGCTGGGTAGACTCACTTCCTGGGCGACTTGCATAGACACTGGGTCTGTGCCCAGCTTGCCTTTCCTGCCACCCCAGACCGTGCAGCAAGGCTTCTAGAGAATGGATAGCTTGAAGGCCTCGTAGCTACGGACAGTTCCAGCATCAGTTTAGGAAACCCTAGCCTTCTGACTAGTTGGCCCTGGACACCCAGCCTTGCTTTGGAGCATGCAGCTCCAAAGGGAATGGCAGATCTTCAGGGGTGTATGTACCTGTTTGTGCCCGTGGAATCTGAAGAAGCCTGGTGCTTAGGAGGGAAATGCACAAGGCTGTGAGCAGGAAGGGTGTCATACTTGGCCACTGCTGTTTGGGACGTATATGGTGACTTGAATGAGGTCAACGAGTCTGTAAGCTGCCTCCCAAGCTGACATCTCCACTGGCAGTCACTGTCCGGCAAATGTTGCTACACACATGAGTCACTAGGGATCCTGTCCAAAAGCACATGATGACTCAGTGAATCTCTTTGTCTAGAAGGCCTTGGGGCAGCACTGCACTCGTGGGCTGCTCTGGGGCAGTCATGGGCTTCGTGCATGGATCTCTAAACTGAACTCCATTTCTCCTGCACCCATTATGGGATCAGAAAGGACAGGCAGATCAGATGATTCCCTCATCAGAGGGAGCTCACTGCTTCCCGAACACAGACTGACAGCAAGACACACCTCATCCTGGGACTCATGAAGACTCTTCTAACTCTGGCTCCTTCACCAGCACCAAAACGCATCCTTAAAAAGATACAATTTTTGCCGGGCGGTGGTGGCGCACGCCTTTAATCCCAGCACTCGGGAGGCAGAGCCAGGTGGATCTCTGTGAGTTCGAGGCCAGCCTGGGCTACCAAGTGAGTTCCAGGAAAGGCGCAAAGCTACACAGAGAAACCCTGTCTCGAAAAACCAAAAAAAAAAAAAAAAAAAAAGATACAATTTTCAGCCCCACACCCCAATCTACAACTTCTTTGCCTAAGTCCTGCATGATGAAAGACCATTTAATCAAGTAGTACAGGCCAAGCATGCAGCTTCTGATGGAGGGGTGTTAGCTGGCGGGAATGCACATGCATGGTGGGAGGTGTTTCCCAGGGTCTCCTCTGTCTCTAAGATCAGTATTAATCCAGGATCTGTGGGGATCTCTACAGGATTTGAGCTCAGAATTCTGCTCAGAGCCCACAATGAGATCTGCTTGCTATGGTCTCCCAAAGCAGCCAAGGCCAAGCAGGGTAGAGATACAGGTGATCCCTAGACTCTCGGTGGTCAGAGCCTAATGCCAGGACTTCAGTCTAAAGTTAAGCAGGAAGTAGCAGGTTCCCCAAAGCACAGCCATGCTGGGAGGGAGATGCCTCTGTCTGTGTGTCTAGGGACAAGTCCAGTGGAAGAAAAAGTCTTGATGTGAGAGTCTGTGAAGGCTGGAGGAGAGAGGACAAAGGCTGCTGCCTCTGAGAATTCTGAAGCTGAATCTGAGACCCAAGCTGGGGTCCTGAGGTAAGATCGCAGTCCATCCTCTCTGCAGGCCAGGATGCTCCCTGGGAACTGGCAAACCCACCTATTTATCTCTCCTGCCCTGGGACTGATTTTAGCCTGAGCATTGGATCCCCTGAGTGCATGTTCTCAATGTTTGGAGATGACGGTTCTTGGTACAGCCATCTAATGTTAGGTCACAGTGGCTTTAACAGTCTCTTAGAAGACCTTCATCCTGAAGGGGTCTGGAGGGGCTAGAGGCTAAGGCTACACTGTGTGGATGCTACAGGAAACAGACAGCAAGTCCCTGCAATGTGCAGAGAAGGCTAACATGTACATACATAAGCACACATTACATCCTTTCCAGCTGAGCTATTCAAGGCTGGTGTCTGGAGTGAATGGCTCATGCTAAATGTGCAGAAGTTTCTCAGAATTGACGGCAGGGAGAGGGCGGCTCTCATCCACAGTGTATTCCAGCCCTGACATCTCTGGTCATTAGGGTAGCTCAGGGGTCCCTACGTGATAAGTAGATCTTGACTCTCTCCAAAGACATCTGTGGGTCTCAGGAACCCTGAAGGAACTGGCAGAGGACCCCGAGACTGCAGCACAGAGGGAGGAATGGGGCAGGCTGAGGCCTCCAGGCTGTTTCCTCTATCTCCCCAGAGTGCCCTGCTCCCTTGGCCTGTTTGTTGATTGAATAAATGAATGCATGTGTTAATATTCAGACCCTCACCCCAGGGAACAAGGCAGTCCACTTGAGCAAATTCTTGAGAGGATTGAAGCCCCATCAGTTCACATTAACACTTCTTAAACACTGGGAGACACATTCATTCAGCAGATGATGTTTGTGTGTCAATCACAGGCTCAACACAATCTCAGGGAGTGACTTTCTGGAGACATCCTCTACAAGAACCTAGCCTAACTCTGGAGAGGAGCCCAGAGAGAAGTGAGAAGCCTGTCTCCGGTGCCTCCCCAGGTACCCTGCCTTACCCAAGCAAGCTCAGGCACACAGCTGCAGACCCTGCCTGGGGCAGGTGGCCTCTGAGCAGCCCATCCATAGCCCATCCCTCTGGGCTGTCACAGCAGCCATCTCTTAATTAGCAAAATAAATAGCACGATGATAAATGTCATAATTTACTTAACACATGATCAAAATCATTGCTTTTGCAGACCTCAGGGCAATAAAATGCAATCACGGGGTGATTTATTCCCACCGGCAGGGTGAGTGCAAGGCTTCGTGTCAGTAAGCAGGGCATGACATGGGGCGGGGGAGGGATGGTGGCCAGATGGAGGAGCCTGGGAATTGGGACAGAGCCCACAGGGATGTCCAGCCATTAAAACCACACCCACACCCACATATAGACCCTCAGCCAGGCCCAGGACATCTGACATGCTTCCTTCCAAAACAACCAAGAGCCATAACCTGGTGGTCCCAAAGTATTCAGGGAAGGAGTATATATGAGAGGAAACAAGAGAGGCAGCCTCCAAGGCCAGTTCTGGACGAGGCATGGGCTTTGAGCCCCACGTGAACACTGAAAGGCGCAGGCTCAGCAGCTGCACCCCTAGCTTGGCTCTGTCAAAGGAGTCTACCTGGGGTGGGAGTGCCTCGCCACCAGGGACAGGAAGTCAAAGGCCATCCCCTGTCACTGTCTAATCCATGGGTTGCATAGTCATCCTTGTCTGACCCGTGTGGGGAAAAGAAGAACTTTTTCTTCCTAGTCCCCTTGAAACCTCATGCTAGCCGGGCCTCGATACCCATCTTTTCATTTTATCGTCTGAAACAAGAACCCTGCTCTCAGAAAGGAAGTAAAGATTGCCACAGCCTCCCAACTGATGGCACAAACAGTAAGTCTGACCTTCACTTCAAGCTGTCCGCCAGAAGACCACAGGGTTACTCCCTCTGTTTGCAGGCTCTCCAGAGGACCCAAGCTCAGGAGTGCAGACTGGCCAGACTGGTGCACTCCACTCCTGGGCCACTCCTCAGGGAAGCCAAACAGAACGGACCCTCCTTAGCTTTCATCTGTCATCTTTGCTAAAATGTCACCGCTTGCTCTCTTGCAGCAAATGAGTACCACGTTAATGATCACAAAATTCAATTACTCTGATTCACAGAACTTAATTATGAGGGTGAGAGTGAATAATTACGTATGCAATCTGGGGCCATTCTGAGATTACACCCCATGCATGCCTCACACTGCCCCAGACTGACTGGAGTCACCCAGCCTTCAACAGACTTGCACATTAACACTTTTCTGGTGGCCTCTGCCTCCCTCAGCACTTGCAGAGGTACAGAGGGTTGGTGGCTAAGGCACCTTGTGTAAGTAGCTGGGGAAGTTAACGGAAGGCCCCTTTCTCTGGACCCAGGAGAGACTGGGCCCTGGGTCTTGGGTTTTCTTTCTGTCCTGAGCCCTGATCAGGGGAAAAGGTATGCAGCCTGAGTAAGTCAGGAAAAGCCGGAAGGAGTACCAGAACTTACGGACTTTGCTGAGCTTCCTCTGTGCTTCGAGGAGCACAAAGAAACAGTGGAAGGGCCATGAAGAAGTATAGTTCACACACGGAAAAATCAGAGTAAAGATGTGAGGAGAGGAGGTCTCAGTGCTCTCCCCAGGCCCAGAGGCTCCAGCCCGTGGGACTCAACAGAACCCACTTCTGACTTAATCCTTGACTCCAGGAACTGAGAGCTCCCACCTGCCTCCCCGGGAACCTCCTCTTTCCTCCCTGGACAGCACTGGCTTCCATTCCAGTCTTGCCCGGCGGCTCCAAGGATCCAATCCCAAGGGCACAACTGTTTGGCCGTGGAAGGACACAAAGCCCAGAAAAGGGTCACAGAAACAGGCGATGGCTGCCTGAACTTGAAAAGAAAACAAGGTTAGACGAGCTAATGCTAGGTGCATCTGCAACACTGTTTCAGGGCACTGCTGGGGGCAGCTGTTTCTAAGCACCTCCCTGAAAGCCAGCTGTCAGGGCACTACCATGGGACAAAGCTCTTGGTAGAAATGGGGGGAGGGTAACAACTCACTCTCAAATACCTCCGCAAAGAGTAAACAAGACTGCAAAAGCCAGCAAACTCCAAAGCGTGATAGCGACAGCCAACAGCCGGTACCAGGCCTGGCACCCAGGGAGCCACTGTGATACCGGGCATTTCTTTAAAAACCAAAATCAAACAGAAACTTGTATCAGTCGCAGAGCAGACAAGAACAAAGTCACTTCAAGGTCATCCAAAGAACTACCTATTACCAAGGTTTGTTTACCCTCCAAGCATCTAAAAGCTCGCCTACTGATTAAATAGTGAAGATCTTTTAAGTGCGTTAAACAAACACCCTTCAACGTCTCCAGCACGCCAGCAGGGAAGGTGGAGAGGCTCTCCACAAAGCCAAATCCAACCGAGCCTAAAGTACTCAACTGCCATGTTGTTTAAAAACACTCTCCTTGGGCCGCAAAGCACAGTGTGTGCCCACTAGAAGGGTGGGATTCCTACTCTCCTCTCCTGCCTCACCTGGTTCCCTGACCCAGCCAGTCAGACCCAAAGATGATCTCAACTTTGGTCCCCATCCCCTGCATCTGTTACCTCTGGTGACTGAAGACATGCCAAGTTAGCTACTGAGCTACAGTTCCCACCATACTGGGACTCACCCATCTTCACACCCACTTGGTCAACACAGCTTCTCACCTGGACCCTCCGAGCTCTCTGACAGACAAGTGAGGGTGGCTCACACTCAGATAAGAGCCTCAGTGCCCTCGACAGTGAACTAAACAAGACCCTGGGATACGAGGGACCTTATTCCACCTGTCTTCTGAGACACCCAGGGGACCAGGCACTCAGCCTCAGTTTTGTGGGGCACATAAACAGCCTATGAATGTGATCTAGCTACCACCAGCAGATGCATCAACTCCCCTGGCTCTCAACACTATCCCTGCAAAAGGCTTTACACATGACAGGACCAAGGGAAATCCATGGTGCTTGCTGGAGCATCCAGAGTTTCCCAAGGTCTGGAAGAGGAAACTACGCATAAGAGGACATTTCATCAGAGTTTCTAGGCGGCTGTGGAGTCTTGGTGTGCAAACTTTGGAGACTGTAAAATAGCCAGGGAGAGAATGCCAGGCCTTAAGTCTTTCCTCACTCTACAAAGAAAACCAACATCCAGATCTGCTTGAAAACTTTCTCAAGGTTGTCAAGGGTCTGAGAGAGGCAGACAGAGCAGAGGTAGACCCTTGTCCCACCTGACACCAACCCTAGCCCCATGGCTAGGGAATCACTGCAGGCTAGCAGTCTCTCTCCCTGCCCTGGACCATTTGCCCTCCCTGGCACTGACCTCGGTGCAGGCACTTGTGGAGGTTGTGAAACACCAAAAGGAATCTAGATTTACATTCCTGCTTTCCACCCAGGCAGGCTTCCTGCCAAAACTACCACTGGAAACCAGCCCTGTGGGCCGCAGGAAGGCCGGGGCCTACAGGAAAACGTGCCTTTGTGGCATTCTTACTTCCCACGAGGCCACCTTGACAAGCCCCCTCAAAGCAGGTTCAGTGTGCCCCCATGGCCTGAGCGGACACCTCAGGATGCTTCTGGTTTGGAGCGACACCTAGCACTCTCTTGCCTAACACAACATCCTTCCCAACCCACCTGCAGGTTAACTCAGGTGAGCTCCAGCCCCATAAAGGTCCATGGAGATGTGATAAGGGGGTTTAAATAGGCAAGGCTTCTGCTCCCGAATCTGAGAGTGGCCAGGAGTTGTCAATGTGTTAGTTTGTGGAGCTACATGGCCACCAGGCCTGTTTTGTAAGCTGCCTCAACCTGATGGAGACTTCTCAGCATTAAGCTGCTGCTGCTTCTGGAACATTCAACTATCCAGCAATGAGGGTGGGTTAGTACCTCCATCTAGTAGGAGGCCTGAGACGTTTTAAAACATGAGCTCATAAAAGACACATTTCCGGGAAGAGGGTGCCTCAGCCGTCGGGGCTGATGGGCGTCCGAGGGGACTGCAATGTTTTCTGAGTCACGTCATGCGAGCTGCTGGATAAAATAACCCTGGGAAATGTGACATTCGAATGCTCTCTCTCCAACAGACCGAGCCTCCTGCCTGGGGCAGTGGCTGCACCGGCTTTATAAATAGATTGAACACAAGATAAATGGCCACGATCAATCATGCTCAGACTGAGCATACTCACCTCCCATCCAAAGTCGGCCTCCTTCAGTGCGGCCCGGGGCGCCACCACGTAGGGGCCAAGCCTCTCCCCAACTTCCATCTTCCGCTTGGCCCAGATCCCCAGACCAGCTCCTGGGATGGAGGACTCTCGCAACTCGAAGTCTGGTGGGATTGGAATGTCTTCAGGAATGTAGACAGGAGCCTCATAGGGCGAGCCCTCCTTAGGAGTGAAGTCCTCGCTGGTGGGGAAGGGGGACGGCGGCCCCATAGGGATGGGGGACAAGATGCTGTCCTCAGTCTCCTCCTCGGCACTCTGGCCGGCCAGCAGGTCCGGGTCGGGTTCATACATATTATTTACAACGTCACCGTCACCTGAAGAGATAATGTAGCATCAGCGTCTATAGGAAGGGACTCCCTAAAGATGTGGCCCTCATGGAACCCAAGGGCACCAGAGGTCCGGCAGAATTCTGGCTGCTATCCTTTGCCTGGCAGATACCACCTCTGCACCACCCCAAACCTGGCAGCAGGTATGCAGTGCCAGTGGCCCCAGGGAGGAGACCCCACCAGGCTCTTCCAGGAACCACCATGCTACAGGCAGCATAGCCGAGCTCTCCCTCACTGTTCACGTGAGAAGCGGGCGACTTCATCTGTGTAGCCACCTGAGGATACGCTGCCCGGCTCTGCTGTGGAGAAGCAGCAACGGTGGCTGTCATAGGGATGGTGACATATTTGCTGTGGGATCATCCCAGTGCTCATCTGTGGCCTCAGAGATTGGGGAACTCGGATGTTTTGAAGAAAATTCAGGATCTGAGTTTTGCTAAAAACTGCCACCCCAGCATAAAGCTACTCCCGACACCACACAGGGATAGCCAGGTTCTGTGTGGGGTTTCTGCAAGTTCCTGGTGACCTCAAGGCAGATTAGAAATAGATGAGGCCACGGACATGGTACCTGAGCTGCAGACCACAGGACTGAGCAAAAGGATGAGGGTCCCCAGCTAATCATGGGTTTTCTCTAGGGTCAAAGGTCAACGTCAAGGCAGAGCCACTTGTAATATAAAAGGAGCGAGCACCTTGGTACACTAAGGCTGTGATGGCATTGGATAGAGAAGGTCTGTGAGGGCAAGGAGGAGATCAGGCAGAAAGAAAAACAATCCCATTCCTGGTGTATACCCCATAGCACCGCAAACAGGGCTTCAAACCGGCAAGGACTCAAGCAGCCAGAGGTCAGACCAGCTCAAGCCCCTAGCAACACAGAGAAGCAAATGATGCTCCGTCCACACCAGGGTCAATCCACAGGAACACGAAGCTTACCATGCAGACAGACCTCACAATCAAACTGCCCAGAATGCTGGGGGGCGGGGATGTCCTATAGCTGTTTTGAAACACCAGCATATTACTACTTAGACGGCCATCTTGCTGTGCCCAGAAATACCTACATTCGTTTTCCTATCTAACTCTCCAGCTTCTTCCCTTTCCCTGTCCCTCCCACACAGAGGTGTCATGCCGGTCACCCTGACTATTCCCCAACGCCTACAATGTGTACACACTGTAAACATCACACTGGAGCCTATAAATCCCTTCTCACTCCCCAGTGTAAAATCACACAGTTTCTGTAAAGGCTCACTTGTTTTTCCAGTGTGCACATGGGAGGAAACACCACAGTGTCTCATCAATACAAATGATTATTACATGTCCACTAAGATTTTAAAAATACATTACATAAAATGGAAGACAAATACTATGCCTCTACCCAGCATCCAGAAGAGGCAAATCTGTAAAGGTTGGGAGAAGCTGGGGAGTGACTGTTAATGGGTGCTGATTCTCCGATGGGTGGTGAGAATGTTCCAGAATTAGAGGTAGAGGTTGGTCACACAACACAGGGAAGTGTGCCAAGTGCCACCAGACTGCGTGCTTCAAATGGTTACTTTTTCTGTACTGAGAATTTGACCTCAGTCAGTGAAGAAAGACAGAGGTGTGTGGAGGGGGTGGGTAGGGCCCTCACTCACTCATCGCGCTGACCCCTGATCCAGATCTCTAGATCAGGCCCATCCCGCCACTGGTCCGTTGGCCTTTGGAAGTCACCCAGGAGCCATGTCCCATGCCCCTCGCTGCTCCCTGACGCTGGCTGGTGAAATCAAAGCCTCCGGGGAGACAAGAACTTTCAAGAACAAGAAAAGCGACTTCGGATTCCCTGTGCTGCAAAGAAGCCAGCTGTGGAAGTAACAAAATGTTTTCTTTCAAAAGAAACCAAAGTCTCGGGAAAAAATCATGCCGATAACACTTATTTAATTTAGCAGCATTCACAGAAGTAATGACTATGTTTTAAGTGGCCAACGGTTTCTTTTTAATTGGCTGGTGGGATCCTTTCAGGGACTCGGCAACACAAGGCAGCGGAGCTCCTTCCACCCCAAGGCCCGGCGTTGTTTAGGTTTGAAAGAACACCCCCGTAAACCTTCCCATTGCCTGTGTGCGGCAGAAAGGTAAATTAGAAGGGGGGGGGGGTAATTAACAAGCCACCTTATTATTCAGAACTGGTAACTGCACAGAGCTCACAAACAAAATCGCACTAGAAGCCCATGTTCCCCATGAAGTGCTTAACTCCTTCAGGTGCTGATGCCTCTGCCTCCCAGAGTGGCCAGGAAGCAGGGCAGGGCGGCACTTCAGGAGCTCTGAGGGGTCCAAGTCGGGAAACGTTCCCATCCAGGATATGGTCACCTCAGGGCTATTTCTTTTCTTTTTTCAGTTTGAATTCTACTTCCTCAAACCCCTCACCTACTCACAGAAACCAGCACTTTATTAAAGTCCCACTTAACTGGAGGCCCAGCAAACAGCTGGAGAAAAGGCAGTGTTTCCTGCAGATTAGAGGCAGGCCTGTGCTCCAGCCCAGCCTCCTGTGCCCAGGTGGTCACCGAGGTTAGGAGACAGTTTCCTTCTTTGCATTCTGCTGTCCCCTGCACTGGAGAGAGAGAGAGCTCTTTGTTCGTGGGTGGGCATCGAGGGGCTGGAGGCCTAATGAGTGTTTTGAAGGAGGATGTGGGAAGGGCTCCCAAGTCCCTGAAGAAACAGTCACCTGCTCTGAGTCTTGGAGTCTTGGGGGAGCTAGGGATGAGTCACTCAGGTTTTGGTTGGTGAGGAGTCTTATGTTCAACTTAGATATCAGTTTTCCTTTCTCATGAGCTCCAGGTAAGATGCCCTCTGAGATGGAAGCCCCTCTGCCCAAAGTGAACACTCTGGGTACCTTTTACCCAGCCCCAGGGTAGGTCACTGGAACGGCAGGTACATTCTTCCAGGCCATGTTCTCTTCCAGGTAGAAGAGCAGTGCCAAGGTCGCGGGTACTTTGTGACTGTATCTCGGAGACTGGATGTCACTGATTGGTCAGAAAGCCTACATTCTTTATCTGAATCTTGCAATGGCTTCATGGTGGAGAGTCTTGGCTGGGGCTGTCATTCATAAAAGTTGGAACGCCTACCAAAATGATAAAAGTGGGGAAGGGAGGGTACAGGGAGCAGCAGGAAGAGAGGATCAGCATGAACCTGACTGGCCCTCGAGCCAAATGGCCCCGAGTCCTAGCCAAGTCTGTTTTTCATGATAGAAGCACCTGCTCGATGCCCCCAGGGTCTAGCTGAGCTGATTCCTGGTGAACTCAACACCAAGTGCCTCTGAGCATCACACCAGGCAATGTTCAAGTGACCACCATGACCCTGTGGCATGGACTAGACCTCAACTTTTCCCCAGAACCAGAGAAGCATGGGCTGAGAACCCATTTGACCACATCTTTCACCCCGCTCTGGATTCCACCCAACCTGGTTTTCAGTGTTGGGTCTTTTCTGACATCACACCATGGGGTTTTCTGGCCCTCTCACCCTGGACACAAGCCACCCAGCATCTCTTCAGAGACCCCACTGAGGAGCAAACATGGATGGGATACTAAGGTCTAGAAAATGAGAGAGAGAGAGAGAGAGAGAGAGAGAGAGAGAGAGAGAGAGAGAGAGAGAGAGAGAGAGAGAGAGAACAGTAGCTGACTGCTGGGACAGTTTGCTAAACAATAGTGTCAACCTGCAGGCGATGGTGGCACACACCTTTAATCCCAGCACTCAGGAGGCAGAGGCAGGCGGATCTCTGTGAGTTTGAGGCCAGCCTGGTCTACAGAGCGTGTTCCAGGACAGGCTCCAAAGCTACACAGAGAAACCCTGTCTCGAAAAACAAAAACACAAAAAAACAAAAACAATAGTGTCAACCAGCAGCAGAGGGGCTGCCATGGCATCCCAGCTGGGGCTCTGCATCAGCCATGCCAGTAACATCTGTAACGGGTGATCACTGGCTTTCCTGCCACCAAACAGGCAGATTTAGACCTTCATCAGTGGCCAGAGGGAGCCTGAGGAATTTCCCCACTTGATGTGTATCTGACGATAGTTCCTGTTTTATTGTGAGGCCAGGCTTTAAGGAGAGGGCATCTACCTCGAAGGCCAGAGCAGGCAGGGCGAGGTTGACACTGGCAGGGATGTCAAGGGAAGTGTTTTCTGCCCATCAATCAGGCAATCGGGGGCAGTGTGTGTGTGTGTGTGTGTGTGTGTGTGTGTGTGTGTACAACTGTGTGAGCACGTTAGGGCTCTATGTGAGCATGTGTATATGTGAACAGAGATAATGGTGGGGAACCCTGAAAGCAGGCCCTTGGGGCCAGCACAGATCCACCCTCCACAGTCCCCCGCCCTCTGCCTGGAGGGTTCTGAAGAAAAAGGGAAAAATGGCAGGATGCCAGAAGCTCCTAACCACATGCCCAGTGAGCACTAGATGGAGGCCCCAAGAAATCTCTGGGGTACCTGATGGGGCCTGCACACTACTGTGGGTGAACTTCACTGCTGGAGGTGGGACCTCCCCTAACAGCAAGTATAGGCCTTAGCTGGCACCTCTCTCAGGAGGCTCAGAACAATCTGCTCAACTTATTTTCCTCTCAGGACACCTCCAATTGCCTATAGGAATATTCTGACTTCATTCTACATCCCTAAAAGCACCACATAGCCTACTCCAACCCATAGGACACAGGCCCATGTCAGCTGTTCCCAGAAGACACTAGGCTGACACCTGCAAGTCTATTCTCAAAAGCAAAGAAGTCAATCCAGGTGTCCACTCAGCTCAGCAATGACAACACAGTCATCTCCTGGAAATGGAGGAGGCGGGGGGGTGGGGGGGGTGGGAATCAGGACAGCAGGGCAGGGCTTTCTGAATAAGAAACAACCTACATCTGGGGTATCCAGGACAGGTTCAGTAGACATTGATCACTAGGAGGTACAGGGTGTTTGGATCAGGACAAGGTGGCCACTGATGATCTGCATCTTCACTACGGTGGAAACATAGGCTCACCCTGAGACACACCAGTGACACAGCACGTGTTAAGTCCCTTGGGCCATCTGAAGAAGGTGGGTGTTGCCTACATCAATAACCTATGCTCAAAGAATGGGCTGCGGTGCCAGAGCCTGGCAGAACTCTACAGCTGGTGGAGCTGTGTAGCAGTCTCACTGTCCTGTGTCCTTGGGCCCCTGTGTTGTTCTTTATAACTGCATATGTATCCATCATTGTTTTCAGCTGAACTTTCAATGGAAAAGAAATTTTCTTCCAAAGCAAGATCCTGTCATCCTATGTGCAGGGTTGTGCACCCTCAGGTTTTGCTGGTTCCACCAAACAGATCTCCTGCCTGACTCAGATTCCTCCCCCTGCCTGGGAGCAAGCAGAAATACGAACTAGTGCTGGGGAAGGACAAGACCGGTGACAGGCATATGCTCCTAAGTCACCTGCTAAGCATGTCCTTGAAAATTTAGATTTGAGAAAAACCCAAGGCCACATAGTAGAAAGCAGATGGAAAGTTACAAGGGGTAAGAACTGCACACCACCATACTTTGTCACTAGTTAATTTCTTTATCACACAAGTGCAAAGGAAACTGACAGAGCCAGGAGAGGCCACACAGTGGTCAGCAGCCTGGGCTCTGGGCGCTGGTTCCTTGTTGTAAGTTCCTGAGGTATCTAGCTTATCTTTAACTCTCTGGGAGAACTGGGAACCTCTTCCAGAACCAGAGAACATCAATACCAGACCATCCCATGATCTTTTCTCTAAGGAAAGCAAGAGGGGACAGAAAGGTACCCAAGACACAGTGCATAGCTCTGACAGTGGGCATGTGTGGGGGTTGGGTGAGAATAGCTGCCCACAGGCTCATTTGAATGTTTGGTCCCCAGTTGGTGGAACTGTTTTGGGAAGGATTAGGAGGTGTGGCCTTGTCGGAGGAGGTGTGTTGCTGGAAGTGGGTTTTGAGGGTTAAAGGCCTATTCCAGGCCCACTCTCTGTCTCTCTGCCTCCAACCTGCAGATCAGGATGTGAGCTCTCAGCTACTTCTCCAGCACCATGCCTGCCTGCCTGCCTGCCTGCGTCATACTCCCCATCATAATGGTCACAGATTCACCATCTGAAACTGTAGGCAAAGCTCCAATTAAATGCTTTCTTTTATAAGTTGTCTTGGTCATGGTGTCTCTTCACAGCAACAAAACAGGAACTAAGATAGCGCCTTTAATTTGCATCCAAGGTGCCACACTGGTTGCTTGAGTCCAGGCCTAACACTAGGGTAGGAAGCCAGGGCAGGACATTTTCTCTCTCTAGCATTCTGCATGATTCATTAGGGCCCACAATACAGAAAGCTATCTTTCGGCCCTTGCTGGGTACAGAGCTAGATGTAAGGTCACAGGTCTCAAAAGATGGGCACCTCTAGACTAGGAATCTGCAATGGATCGAAAACGTGAACTTTCAGAACCTACTTCACCTGCTTCTATTGGATCTTGGTTTGAATGGATCTAACAGTGTCACTGAGCATGCAAAGAACTCCAGGGACTCCAGTGAGCTGAGTTTCTACCATCAAGAAAGGCAATGAGTGTCTCAAAAGGGCTGAGGACAGCCTCAGTCTGTTCCACAGAAACCCAGAGCTTCCTGAGTTAGAGGTGCTGCCTGGGATCCTAGAACCCTGAGATTCTGGTGAGTTATTAGGAGGTTTCTTGAGAGGTGGCTGTGGACAGCAGTGTCAACTGAGGTAGTAAATGGCTGAACCCCTGGAAGCTCCATCAGCATCTGCCCTGGAAGAAACTGAGTATGTGCAACCTGTACAGACACTTCATTCTCATGTACAGAGACTCGGGAAGTCAAGCAGCCCACCGAGGGACCCACAGCAAGGGGCAGAGCAGGCCCTACAGCTCAAGTTCCATGTACCCATCTTAGCCCTGTTGCAGGAAATCAGTAGTGCCCCCACCACAAACCTTTCTCTATCCAGGTACATATCTTATTTTGGTGTGTGTTTGCTATGTATCACTCACAAGTCACAGAGCAGAAAGTCAGGGCCTGGGAAGAACATGCATCCTAGAAGCCAACCCGGCACTTTTACAATGGATTGGTGGATAATGGAGTCTGATCAGGCCAGATACTGGCTGGGCTTCCTTAAAATGCCAGCACTCCTCTATCAGGACACATGCATATGCATATGTGTGATACCCATGCAGGGACACACACACACACACACACACACACACACACACACACACACACTCCCCTAGGGAAGAAACACCTGAGCCTATTCAGAAGCAGACTAAATAGTGGCCTTCGGTGCAAACTGAAAGCTTGGGCTTTTCTTTTCTGTCTCGGTCACATCCACATCCTGTAAGCTTAGACACAGAAGCAGCTAAGGAGGAACAGCGCCTTGGTATAGGTCCTACAAGCCAAACACAGGGAGGTCTAAGGGGACCCAGCAATTTGTTCTGTTCCCACCCTATGACATTCCCTCTGGCCACTGTCCTGAAGCCAGAGGGCCAACAACCCAGTGTCCTCATCTGGTTGGATGCTGATCCTGAATGGCCACTACTGTCCTTCCTAAAAGGGAGAGAAAAGAGCATCAGAAAAGAGAAGAGGGAGAACACAGACCCAGCATGCACAAGCAGCTTCAGAAGCAGACTTGGGGTGGAATGCTTGTCCTGCTCGTGGATGTAGAAAGGGACACCCTCTCCTGGTGAGGACATGCAGGCTGGCTGCAGCCCCACTGAGCACTACAGAGCCATCATAACCACCTCTGGGGGCTAGGGGCTCACAAAGGAAGAGTTCTTGATGTACTTTACAGAATGCAGGCCTTAGTAGTCACTGTCCCAAACTCTGCCCACTGCTGCTGGGACAGGGAGGGAACCTCATGCTCGTCCTCATAGGACTTGAGCAGCTCATCTGACAGTGACCCTTAGATCTGCCCAGCTCTCTGGAGCTGACATCTTCCCACTGTACAGCTGAGATCAGATCACACACCCTGGGTCCAGAGACGGGTGTGGGGTGGCCACACCCAGCCTGTTGGCTTCCTAGCAGCTCCCCGCCACCCCATCTCTCCCTAGGAACCCATCCAGGCTAAAAAGAATCTAAATGAAACAGTGACATGTGTCCAGGAGCTGAGCTCAGGGCTAGCTCTGCACAAGCTGCCTGACCCAGCCCAGGAGGCATAGTCAGAAGTAATAAGCAGCCAGTGACCAGCCTATGCTCTTTCCCCTGGGGACTTGCAGCTGTACTTGTCAGAAAGCTACAAGGCTTGTGGTTTCTTGTGGGCAGCTCATCTCCTTGTTTCGCAGAACAGCAGCCCCAGTCTAAAGGCCTTTTTCCAAGCTTACAGGGAGGTCAGGGCCCCAGTGAAGAGTCAAAGAGTCAAAGGGAGTCTGCTCAGAATTACCCAGAACTGACCCAGATCATCCTCTGAAGAAAAGAAAGCCTGTCTGAGCAACGTACACCGAACTATCTCAGAAACAAAACCCCAGACCCAGGGCATCCAGCTGTGAGTCAAACCACATGTCCAGAGAAACCTCAGTGGGACCAAGGAGCTCCTTGCTCCATGAGCCATACATGCTGTCCACAGCCAAGCTGGCCCAAGAGTGTCACATTGAGTGACAAGTTCCCTGAGCATCCCAGCCCACCACTGTCGGAGACAGGACACCTGTTTGTGAGAACCCAGCAGGTTCCCAGGAAGGCATGAGATTGAAACTAGGAGAGATGCACACTCTCCCCTGGCAATGTCCACTTCATGTGTCAAGCCTGCTCTGTTAGGGTGTTCCATGGTGACATGGGGCCACCTAGGGCTGGGGGGTTGGGAAGTGACTGAGTACTCCCATGAGGAACAACGTCGTATGGTAAGGGCTTATTTGGACTCATCTGAGCCCCGACTGTCACATCAGCATAAGACACTCAGGGCCCTGAAGAGTGTCATCATGAGGTGGTGACCCTGGGACATCTGGAAAGGCCCATCACTGGGTCACCTCCTCTGAGCTCACAAGTGGGAGTTCTAGTCCAAAGGGAGGGCTGAGAAAGACACTGAGGGCAACAGGGTAGTGTGGTGACCTGGGGACCAGAGGACAGAGCCAGCCACTAGATTAGACACAGAGCCAGGCAGTGGTGGCACACACCTTTAATCCCAGCACTTGAGATCTCATGTCTTTGCTTGGGAAGGATACATGCCTTTAATCCCAGGAAGAAATACGGCAGGACACAGAAAGGTATGTAAGGCGCGAGGAAACAGGAACTCGCTCTCGAGGCTGAGGATTTCGTAGAGGTAAGAACATGGCTGGCTGTTCTGTTTCTCTGGTCTTTCAGCTTTCACCCCAATATCTGGCTCCAGGTTTTTTTAATTAATAAGACCATTTAGCAATTTGTGTTACAGGGTAGGAAATTTTTACATTCAAGGTGGACTCAGTGGGGTTGGGGGTTGGGGGACTTTTGCCCCTGTCACTTAGAAGTCTCACAGTAGGGCCCCTGGTCAAGAAGCATTGTGTCCCTGGGGACTTGAGAGAGCAGTAGTCCATGGAACTCACCCAGACCTGGGCAAAGAGGTGGAAAGGCACCAAGTGTTGCAGAAGAACAAGGTCAAGTTCCCCTGCCCTGGCCACGCAGGGTTCCAAAGCCTCCGGTTTCAAACCATGAGCTGCTGCTTTTCACTGAAGCAGCTTTCTATTGGGTTAGGGAGAGCCAGGGCCTACCATGCTTCCAAGTCTCCTCACTCATCCCCTAACAATGTGAGCAGAGAGCAGATTCACACACCCTTCCACAAAATGATGAACAATGGTTTCAGTAAAACTCACCCCTGGCCATGCCTCTTAAGTGTCTTTTTTAAAGGGAATACAGTGGTGGCCTGGTGCCACAAGTACCTTATCTTCCAGAGAAGCCGTCACTTGACAGTCAGCAATGATCTGAAGCTGCCATCATGCCAGCCAGCAGCAAGGACCCCCAGCATGCTTTCTCCTAAAGAAAATAGCAAGACCAAACACAGGGCACCCACCCCAAAGGTAGCTCAAGTTAGCTTAAGCTCCACCAGCCTGCTGAAAGCAGAATTTAATACCCACTGATCAATTCAGTTCAACTTATGTAATACATGTAGCCACAGAGGTGAGACCATACTTCAGGATGTATGACACTCAGTCACCAAGGCTTTGAGGAAATAGTCCCCAGCTGGCCACATGGCATCAAACTCTGGAAGCTGTACAAATGACCCAAGGGGGGCCTAATGATATGCTGTCTCTCCTTGGTTCTGTCTGTCCCTGTCAGGCCTGCTGAACATTGCTAGCATTGATTTGGGCTCACTATCTGAGATACTCTTACTAATTGAACCTACGGAGCATACAGCCATTACTGTACTTGACCTAATTCTCCCAGAGTCCATAAGACAGGTAGCAATGTTTTATCAAGGACATGAAGTCTGGAGAGTGGGTATGTACTTAGAGCCCCACATTCAGTTGTACCTAGTGAAGAACTGCACAGTCTTCATTCTAAGGTATCTAAACTTTATCCACATCCATAGGAGGCATTTATTGATGCCCTTACCATAGGCACAGATTGGATGAATAAATGTGTGGGTGAGTGGACAGATAGGTAGATGGGCAGATAGATGGATGAGTACCTGGATGGGGGATGGATGAATGAATGTATGGGTATGGGTGGGTATGTGAATAGATGGATGAGGGGATAGATGAATGCTAGATGGGCAGATGAGTGGATGGATGGACAGATGGATGGATATACAGAAGAGTAGGTGGGTCAGTAGATGACTGAATGAATGGTTTTGGTTAATTGATGGATGGGTGGATAAGTGGATAGATGGGTGAGTAGATGGGTAGAAAGATGAGTGAATGGATGGGTAGGGTAGTAGATGATGGGTGGATAGACAGGTGAACAAATGGACAGACTGAGAGGATGGATGAATGGATGAATGTGTAGGCAAGTGGATGGCAAATGGGTGGGTTAATGGATAAAGTATGGATAAACCTACAGACAGATGGACAAGGGTGAGGGAAACCTCTGAAGGCAAGTCGTTTCATTTCATTTGTTTTGCTTTTGCTTTTGAGTCAAGGACTTTCTATATAGCCCCACCTGGCCATGAACTTACTCTGTAACCCAGTCTGTCCTGAAGTCACAACCTTCTTGCCTCTGTCTCCAAAATGCTGGGATTATAGGTGTGTGCCAACATATCCAGATGTTGAAAAAGTTCCTAATGGGGGCGGTGCCCGTCAGGACCTTTCCCTTCCTTCCTAAGAATGGGAGTTTGCTGATAAGAGTCAAAGTCCACTTTCCTCCATTGTGATAGGTTAAACTAGAAAGATTTCTTTTTTTCACACAGACCCCTCCTCTTGAAAATGGGCCAGGTTTTTCTGATGTCCCTTCAAAGCCAGCCCTTTTACTGCCCCTTACTTCCACTCATGTGGGGTAGCCTGCCTGGTCTAACATGCCATGGTCATGTGTGTGAGTTATGGGTTTCAGCCAAAAGCCTGCCTGGCTTTCAGAGATGTTGCCTCTCACTTAAGCTTTCTTGGAGAAAAGGCAGAGCTTGGCCTCTGACATTGGTCCCCTCTTCCTCCTCAGAGACTAGTGGAGAAGAAGGCTGTCTATAAGTCCCTCAGAGACCCTAGCAAAGGTCTCCTGCTTGGAGGCCTACATCACAGGAGCTGTAAGCATCAGGAAGGAATAGAAGGAAAAGGGTCTTGGTCTCCAGGTCTGCAGGAGCCACTGAGGAGAGTAGAGGCAGAAGTCATTCTCAGGGGACAGCAAGAAAGTCTTATTCTTAGTGGGGGATTTCTGCACAGCCACCATGACAGACCAGTGAAGCAGACACTTCCTCCAGAGAAGGATTCTGGGATGCCAGAGGAGTTTCCTGAAGATCCACTTCCCAAAAGTGGGACGTTAGGAAGGAACACTCAGGAGTTGGTCGGTTCCCATCTGCTTGTGTCCTCCGTCTCTGAGACATCTGTGCTGCAGTGATTGGCCCCAGCTCTAAGGTCCAGCCTTGGAAACTCAGACAACCTGTCAAGAGCTTGTGTGCCCATCTCCTGACAGGCCACCCAGGGCCTTGCCTCATCCATAGCAGGAGGCTCACCAGCATTCTTCCAGAGCCAGGCTTGATCCCAGCAGCTGTTAACACAACAGATTAATGGGGCCAAGGAATGATGGTGCTGCAGACATGCTAACTGTTAATAATAATCAATCGCCGTTTACATTCTCAGCCCTGTCCACAGGGATGGCCCCAGCTGCAGGGCTGATGCAACCAAATTGCTATTAGGGCTTGCGGAAGCCTGGGTGGGTAGGTGCCTGGTGCTGGCTGACCCGAATCTGGCACAGGCCTCTCTGCGCCATTTCTCCAAAGACTGGGTATATGGGAACTCCTTAGCAAGGAGCTTGGGCGGCCTACCTGGCTTCTCCATCCTGGCTACGTCAATCATGCGACCTGGCTATATCACCCGTATGTAAGTGTCACAATTATGAAGGGAAGTAACAAACCAACCCACAGAACAGCCTCCTTTTTGCAGGTGAAGGAAAGTCTCAGAGCCACCTAGTAGAGGCAGCTTCAGGCCTGTCCCCAGCGGGAGCCTGAACTAACCTTATGATAGGTCTCCGGCCACCCATACTAAACAGCTGGCTCACTCAGGTCCTCATGTACAAATACCTCAGAACATGGCTTACCTGGAAATAAATTCTTTGTAAATGTATGGACTTCAGATGAGACATTAGGATGTCTAGTCCAAAGTGAGTCTTTGGAGGGAATGTAACCCTGCCACACCTGAACCGCAGACTTTTGGCTTACACCATCCAGTTGATGATAGTTTGTTCCAGAGGCCCCAAAAAACCATCCTGGTGGACCCTTCCAACCCATTTCACACACAAAGAAGCCAACAAGCTGAGGACGAAGAGCACTAGGAGCCCAAGCAGCCCATGCTAGCCTAGGGTGTTCTAGTCTCTGAGCCACCTGCTGGCCAGGGTCATACCCCAGCCTACCTCAAAGTACTCCCACGCCTTTGGGCTCAGAGATAACCAGATCCATCCAGAAGAGGAGGCATAGTGAACACCCAGCCCCCCCCCACACTCCAGTGTAGTCCAGGAGTCTGCACTACAGCCCATTGGGGTCCCGAAGCCCAGGGCCAGCAACCTGAATCCAGCCCTTCTGAGGGCCATGGAAGGCTCTGGCCAGCCCCAGCCACCTGGCCCCACTTAAAGCTGATGCATTATTCCAAGACGATTATTTGTCCTGCAATGCTCTGGGGACACTGAGCTCTGCGGCAAACCCGCATCTTCCATTTCCTGGCCGCCTCCATCGCCCGGGGCAGGCGCTGAATGGCTGTGATGCCTCTGTAATTTTTATCAAGGCTTGTTCCTGGTAAAAAGCCTCTTTGTTTCAGAGAGATGTGATTTGGCCTTTTTCTTCCTCTCCTTTATTCCTTGGTTAATATACCACTTCCCCGAGCCCTGGGGGCAGCGAGGTAGCCCACGGATCGCTCAAATCTCAGTGTTTTTCTTCTAAATCACAGCAAGGCTCCCTGGCCCTGCTGAGCCCAGTATGAGCTGGCAGGCTGAGCGGGTGCCCTCCTTAACCCTTTGCCTCCTGAATGGTCAACATGTAGGCACCTCAAATTTCAGGGTGGGGTGGGGGTTACTCTGCAACCTCCAACCCAGACTGGGGCATAGGGGCTTTCTAAACAACTGGAGAGGGGCTGGAGTGGGGCTCAATGGTACAGCGCCGGCCTGGCACGGGCCAGGCCCTGTGTTCTACACCCATCACTGAAGAAAAAAATTAAATTAAATGCTGGCAAAATACACATCACTTAAAATAAGTCAGTGATATCAAGGAGCACAGTGTACACACAGGTCCTTCTCTTGAACCCTTCCTATGTTGAAACTGAAACTCTGTCTCCATTAAATAAGAACCGCCCCCTCCCCTTTCCTCCCTAGCCACCATTCCACTGTCTGTTTTCATGAATCAGATTCCTCTAGGACCAGATGTAAGTGGACTCGCACAGGACTTGGCTTGGGTGATCGGCTTATCTCACTGAGCACCTTGTCCTTGGGGTCCCCCTCCCCACCGCTGTGCTGTAGGGTGCATCAAAACTAACTTCCTTTTAAGTCTGAATGGCGCCCCACTGTATGAACAGACCAAGCTACTTCCCCCGTTGACCAGTGTGAAGAGTGCAACAGTGAACAGAGGTGTGCAAATATCTCTAAATCCATGGTGTGTCTGTAGCATTAACAAAGGTTCGAAGAGGCCATTCCCCCAGAATGAAGCCTGCTTCCTGCCCACAGCTGCCACTCTCCAGAAGCTAGGAGAGGATGCCCACCTCACCACCGCACCCTGCACTGAGTTGCCTCCGCTACAGTTAGGTATTCCTCCTATTTGTCTACACGGCCACCTAGGGTGAGCGGCCTGGGTGACTGACTTATGCAGTGGGCACCCCATTCTGATGCACAGTGTCTCCAGCTGGAGGGCGGGAAGCCCTAGAGAAACACCAGGAAGGCAAGCTTTGCTTTCTTAGCTGAGTCGCTATTTGAGGATTTTGTGCTTGGAAGATGCCTAATCCTTCATGGCTGTGGGGAAGCTCTGCCCCTCTTCAGGTCACTTTGGCTCCTCCTGGGTGCTTAGCAAGGCTTGCTTGGTCATTTCCGAGTCTCTCAACCAGAGCAGCACAGTGCAGGAGCAAGGGGTTAAATGCTGAGCAAACGCTGTGACAACTGCCACCAAACTATTTATAGACACATTTATCTCGATAGCTCCTACCAGCCAGCCTGTGGCTGCCATTCACAGGCCAGAGTGAGGTTGCAAGTAAACTCATGTGCCTCAAGAAAACGAGGGCGAGGTGGCATCCGGGAGGGCCTGCCCTTTGCAGAAGGCTGGTTTCTGGGAACTCAGGTACTGGGACTGGCTTGCCATCACCCCGAGCTGCTCTGGGGGGCACAGTGAAGCCAGCAGGTTCTCTTGATATTATGGACAGCGGAAGGATAAATAGGCAGAGGATGAGAGGTGATGATGGCTTCTGTGCCTTCTCCTCTGTGGCCTTGGCTGTAGAAAGGGCAAGCCTTAGGTCCTTGAACAGCTGTGAATGCTTGGTGAAGTGGAGTTCAGAATCAGGGAGGGCACAGACCAGCATGTTCACTGGCCTCTGGCCTGAACACTGGAAAACAGCTGGTGTGGCTTTGCTGTCTGTACTGGGCCTGGGTCCTCAGCCTCCTCCTTTCACTCTCCTGGGCTCCATCTCTTCTGGGCATTCGGGCTGCTGGCTGTCTGCCCTGTCCTGGCCTCACACCAAATTAGGGGTAAAGAGCTACAGATGCTGAGCCCCTCTGCCACCAGGGAGCTTCATGGGAGGATAGTGCCACCTTGTGATCTGGCTCCCAGGGACCAGACAGATACTTTGGGGGGACTGTATTTCCCAGGGGTCACTTGCTTTGTTTTCTCTACTCTCCTCCTAATGCTGCCCAGGGGCTGGAGCAGAGTGGGGTGTCTGCAGATATGAGGTCATTCTAAGAGCACCCCACTCTCCTCAGCCCAGAGCCCCCTCCGTATGGGAATGGGGGCTACGCCCTCTGCTACCCACCCTGGAGCAGCCTCTACCTCCTCCACTCCCCTTCCGGAAGGGAGGCTGCAGATGATTGGCCATCCTAGCCCTCCAGCCCATTCTGCCTAATAAAGACGTTTATAGTTTTAACCATCAAATAAAGTGCTTAACTCCACCTTGTTCTTCTCCTCTGTTCAGCCACTCTGCAGCTTCATTTAGCAGGCCAGTGGTGAGAGAGGGGAAAAAAAAGAGAAAGAAAAAGAAAGAAAAAATTCATTAATTTTTATTAACAGGGAGAGCCATTTGTTCCCTGTGACAATATTTGACTTGTCGAAATGATTTTCACCTCTGCCACGAGGTGCGCGCTCCCCACATACATCACCCGATTACTCGGAGCGCGCCGGCCGCAGTCATTAGGCAGTGAATTAACGGCAGTCCCCAACACTATTAATCACCCTGACAAAGGCGTTAGCTCGCCGCTGACCCGAGCACGGCCCACGGACACAGCAACCACCGCAAGCTGGGGGAGGTGACGACAGTGCTGGGTGGGTGCCTGGCCTTTCCCTGCATGCCCCCTAAGGTCTTGACAAGGTAAGCAGGCCAGCCCCCTGGCCCTGGTGACAGAGTGATGGTGCAGCAGGGTGGCAGGGTCCCTGGTGCTTTCTCCATTTTCTTGTGTTCCCTCCCTGCCCAGGTGCTATAGTGACCTCTCCTTATCCCTCACTACGCAGCCTGGGGGCACAGCTAATAGCATCCCATTTTACAGTTCAGGAAACAGGTGCAGAGAGGCCAGGACCTCCTACCCAAGGTTGTGAACTGTCAAGGAGTGTCACCAGAACTCTGATCCAGGCCTAGTGATTCCCACTGTCCGCCCCCACCTTAGCTCTAACATCTCCCACTTGAAGGGAGGTGTTGGGGACCTGGAATCCATGAAGAAACCTGGAGTGTCCTTGGCTCTGATGGGCTTCATAAGAAGGCTTATTCTGACTGTGGATGGGGCCCCAAGATTAAGGGTCTTTTTTTTTTATAGAGTTTGGTTTCCAAGCCCCAATCTGTGGGTTTTGTGGTGAGAGAGAGAGAGGAAGGGAGGGAGGGAGGGAGGGAGGGAGGGAGGGAGGGAGAGAGAGAGAGAGAGAGAGAGAGAGAGAGAGAGAGAGAGAGAGAGAGAGAGAGAGAGAGAGCTTTCTTTACATGCATGCTGGACACCCCCACTGAGCAGGTGGAGTCACAGAGGCTACAACAGGAAAGTCCCTGAACTAGGCTAAGACATCCCTTCTCAAAGAAGATCCTAACGGCTGTGCATCACAGCCATTTCTTGGGATTTTGTCTTGCAAGACCTCATCTCTAGAGGGTCACAGATCCAGGGCTATGACCTACATACCTCTGACTGACTCAAAACATATGCCCTGGATGTGGCCAGGACTCACCTGAAGATGAGAGCCCTATGAACAGGACCCACCAAGGTCTAGGAATTGGCTGGATACCCCATGGCTGTTCACCCTCAGAAGGGAGGGATGGCACCCACCTGCTTGGACCTTTCCAGGACTCTGTGACAGGCAGGTCAGGTGACAGTATCCTCCAGCACCATCCTTCCCTCAACCTTGACATATTTCCACCATATTTCCCATGTTAATCCAATTTACCAGTTCTACATTTTAAACTGATGTCTTCGAATTAACCCAGGCATCAGATTTGGATATCAGTCTGGGCTGAACCAGAGTCTGAAAGAGCTGGGGATGTGGGAGGGGCAGCTCTTCACACACTTGTCTTCTTTCTCTGGACTTCTCATTTTTTATGCCTCAGCAAATTTCCTAATTTTCCTCATTAGCAACTAATTTACAAGTCTCAACACTCTTCCCACCTGTCCCTTTCATCGCGGACTTCGCAAGATTGGAAATAGCCGCTTGCTCACTTGTGTGATGCTTGTTCCTGGCTTCCAGAGAACAGGGCGATGCTGGGTGGAACCAGGGATGTTTCCAAAGCCCTCTGAGACAGCAAGAGGGGCCCTTCTCTGCCTGTGGGGGGTTCACGACGAGAGACGGTTCATATGGACCATGCTAGAGTATGAACAGGATCCCTGTGGCCAGCACCCTGACCTCCTCCTCTGCAGCCTACTACCTCTGCCCCTAGCCGTGTGGCCTGAATTCAAGTCTCATGGGTGGACTCCCAGGGAACCGAGGTCAGCTTTGCACTTGGACACTTGCTGATTTTGAGGATGGCCTTGGCTGGGATTGTCTTTAGAAATTCTCAAATAAAAGGGTAACTGTGGTGGGCTTGTGCTTCAGCTAAGGCCTTGGTCTTGGAAGAGATACTTTCTCAAGCTCACTGGTGGTGACATTAGTACAGACTAGCATCCACCAAACCCTTGCTACTTACAAGGTACAATCCAAACTGTCTCCTGGTATCTCCCCTGGAGGCAGAGAGAGGCAGAGGAGAAACTGGTTTAAAGTCTGAGTATCCTTACTCCAGGGTCCAGCTGTAGGTTCCTGACTGAGAGTCTTGAGGTCTCCTGGTGTCAACTATGCACCAAGAGCACCTTTGAGAACAAGTGGCTTCCACTCAGGTCAGTGACCTAGCCAGAACCCAAAATTCGCTGGCATGGGGATGACTTCATTTCACAGGGGAGGACCTGGGGCTTGGGACCTGGGGCTTGCTTAAAGAGACAGAGAAACTGTCTCAGGCTTGGCTCTGACTTCTACCTACCTGTCTCTCCAACCACCAGAATGTGCTGGTGATTACAGGGGCACATGAGATTTGCACCTCGTGGCACTGAGCCAGCGGATTAGGAGCAGGCTGTGGATACTTGGTAGTGTTTATCTCCTTAATTCTTTCTTTTAAAAAATTTACATTTCTTTATTTTAATTACTTTAAAAATGATTACTTGTTTTTATTTCTCCACATATTTTTATGTGTGTGTGTAAGTCAGAGGACAACTTCCAGGAATTGGTTCTCTCTCTCCTTCCACCATGTGGGTTCTAGAGATAGAACTCAGGTCACCAGGCTTGGTGGAAAGTGCTTTATCCACTGAGCCATCCTGTGGGCCCTTGGTTCTGGGTTTGGTTTTTGTTTTGTTTTGTTTTGTTTGTTTGTTTGTTTAAGGCCTCTTGAGGAGTCTCATTCCCCAGAGACGTGGCATTGGCCAAGAAGGCTCTGTTTAATGGAGCCTGAACCACCCATGCAGAGCAGAGCTGATATTTCCCAACATCTGAGCTCCTCCCTGGCAGCCCTTGGGGGGGCAAATTTATTTTCTTTCTAGAATTTTCTTTCTTTTTTTTCTTTCTAGAATTTTCTATACATAGACCCTTGGAGTGCTGCTCCTCAGCCTGACATACCTGGCCCATTCTACCTGGCTGGGCCTCCTAGGCACCTGAGATGTGTCTGGGTATCACTGTCCCCAGCCCAGCAGTAAGGGCCACAACTTCTGAGAAGTGCTCTAGGATGTTTCTCATTACCTGCTTGCATCAGTTTGATTTTCTTTGCTAAGTGAAAGATGACGGGCAAAGTTAGACCTGCAAATCCACAATTTCCCAGCAGTTCATGAATTTCATCCAAACAGAAAGCAAGACAATGCTCTCATATACCACTCAAGACCAGGTAGAAGAAAACTGGGGACTGAGAGGCACTCTCCCTACCCACACCCCTACAAAAACTCCTTACTGAGCCTCACTCAACTTGCTATTTTGTTAAGCATTTGGCCATGTGGTAGATCACATTCAAAGCGACCAGTCTTAATCATCCCCAAGAGGACCAGAGAGGGCACCCAAATGGTCTGTGTCTGGGCAAGCCCTTAGCACAAGCCAACTGATGGCAGAGGAATGGTGACCACGGTGGGGAAGAACAGAGCCAAGGAGACACCTGCCACTGGCACTCTGTAATGGCATGGTAGGGACTGGCCCACTGCTAGTAAGAGTTAGAGTCTGTTCCTGCTAATCTCAGCATACCCTGTAGGGCTGGGTACCCACCTAAAAGTTGAAGCACACTTGGGACTCAGCAGGCAGGACACTATAGCCCCCTTCTCCTCAACACAGTCCCCTCCCTGCTGCAAGCCTTTGCCCTGTGATCACAATGCTGTGACCTCATTCCCTCTGTGTCAGCTCACTTGACCATGCAAGCCACTCCCCTGCCTCGGGTACTTAGAGAGCTTTTGGTCCGCTAGGATGGAGCCCAGCTGAAGGACCCAGGTGCAGCGCCAATCTGCAGAGTTCAGCCTTTCTCACAGCAGAGCCCTGCCTGTGACTCATTCCTGAAAGCTCTCAGTCCCCCTCCTTCCTCCAGAAGACTGACATCAATCATGTTTCCCAAAATTAGGAACAAGGAGGCAAAACCTTTTAGTCTACAAAACTTTGTCTTCTCGGATTGCCTGTTACATTGTTTGCCAACCTCAGACAACCTAAAATTATTTTAAATCATTTTTTGAATCTTAGAAAACCACAGAAACAGAATGGGTGTCTTTATCACACATTACACTTTAGCTCTTGGCTGGATGTCTGAGTGGCTCATAAACCACACAGTGGAAGTCCACGGGAGACATGGGTCTTGAGGGGCAAGTTCAACGTCTCAGAAGCAGCAGCTTTAGAGGAAAGGATTGGCAGGAGGGTGTCTCAGCCAGGGAGGAGCACACTGACCCAGGGGCTTCCCTAAAACCTGAGGACTAGGACATCAGTGGATATTCAAGCCTCCTATGTCCTAGCGGCCCCCAAGTTCATATGTGGCTCTCTATCCCCAGCTCAGTCTGCCACCGGGACTGAGTACTTAGCTGAGAGTGGATTCCTAAGGTGAGCTCTCACCCATGTGACTGTGCCGTGATAAACGGAGAAACACAGACACAGACACACGCCAAGAAAGTATCTCATGTGAACACAAAGGAGGTTCAGAGCCTTCAGATCCTCTTGGGAAACCTGCACTTCGGACTCTAGAATTTCCAAAGGATAAATTCCTGTTGTTTGAGGCACCCGGTCTGGGCTCTTTGCTTAGCCAGCCCCAGGAAATCAATACACTGGCACTCTTAGTTACTGGGTTTGCGTAGAGGCTTTTAACTTAACACCCATGTGCCAGCCACTAGGGGGTTCTAGGGTTTGGTGGGTTATTCAAATCCGTCAGGTCTATGCAATCTACCTGGAGGTTCCCAGGTGGAAAGAGTGGTGTTGAGTGACTCATCAGAGAAGGGACCACATCAGGGTTTTCTACACATACCTCCTTTCAAGATCTCTGGAGATCCTAGGGCCCCAGAAGCACGGCTGAGATGGCCCTTTCACCTTTGAACCTTGCTCTCTGCCTGCTAGCATTCCTTCTCTACAAGGCGGGATAGCAGGAATTCATGAGGAGAGAGCACAGCAGTATTTACCAGAAAGCAAACCTCTCTCTGATTCAGTGTGGTCACTGCCTTCCACTCGGCTGCCTGGTTGCTGTTGATTCTAAATTACTTGCTTCCTGGAAACTGTCATTTTCCTAACCAGGTCCTCACAAAGCTGGGGAGGGAGGCATTTAATAAAGGCTGATGCCTGGCAGTGTTGGTAGGCCTATGGCCTGGACCAGCACAGAGGCAAAAGGGAGCCCAGCATTGAATAGGCTGCTGACCACGGATGCTGAGGAGGTCAGAACCTGTTCACTGCCCTGGAATAAGTGATCATCTAAGAACATGGGCCAGCAGATCCATGAAGACAGAAGAGCTAGGGTGTGACTATTCCCTTGTGAGATAAGGTAGTTGTAGGTATAAAGAGTGGTAATGGCCGTACAACCCACAGGACAGATTCCATGACACCAAAGAGCACACTGACAGGCAACTGGCACAACATACAGCATGCCTTGCATTCTACCAGAATTCAAAACACAAAGCTGTTTCTCGGAGTCGGGTTCCCCACATCACAGACAACCTCTCCCGTCGTCTTCAGAAGTAACCCTTCTTCCCAGCTGGGATTAGACCTCCTTCCAGCAACGGTCACACTTGTTTCTGATGACACATCTAAGCACAAAGTGACTTTGCACAAGAAATGAAGAAGGTCCAGAATGGGCTGGATGCTTGGGGCCGCAAGGGCACAGAAAGGAAGCAGCTGGCAGAGACCCTCCGTGTTCCAGGGGCTCGTGACAAAGTGCCTCCTGAGCCGGCCCGGCCATGTCACTCGGAACACAAAGGCGCTGCCAAGGAAGTGATTTTTAAACCTAATTGTTCCCATTTCTTTTGTTAAATGTCTTTAGGGGTGCCTGGAGATCTGCTCACAGGGAACACAGCAAAAAATACGTGTGAAGGCGCACACTGCGGAACTTGTAAACAAGACCGAGATGTAGCCACTTTTGCCTAAAACAAGAAAGTGCCACATGCAAATTTTTACGTGCTGGGTAAAATCCCTGCACAAATGTCTGATGGTCACGAAAAACCATCCCAGCTCCCTCCTGGCCTGGGGTGGGCTTGCGGCTGGGGGCCATCTTTGGTGACCAGCTTCTCCTGCAGCCGAGCGAGCGAGCGGGCAGGGGACACTTAATTGTGGAGCCCGTTTGCTGGCAGGAAGCCCTGCCTCGTCCAGCGGGCAGCCAGCATGATAATGAGACAGTTTCTATGGAAATGAGCTTATAACTATTCATTTTCTCCCCATTCCCGACCCATCCACAAAGAGGTTTTCCAAAATGACCCCCATTTTCCTACCCCCAACATCTCCTCACACCATTGCCCGACCCGCTAATCAGCTCGAGGAGAAAGGAAAGAGGAAATGCCGCTCTTTGACAAGATGTGGGAAACCACCTCGATTTGTGCTCGGTGTGGCTGTGACCAGAAAACAAAGAACCCTCGCCGGATCCAGGGGCCAAGTTTCAAGTAAACTTTTCCGGACGCACCAAGCGAGTGTGTTTTTGTGTGTATTTTCTGGTAAGATCTGAGCGCTGCTTCGCCACTTCTTAAGAACCTCTGAACGCAGCTCTGTTCTGCCGAACATTCCGTGTCGTTTTGCTCCCCTCTCCGGCTGCATGCCCTCACCTGCCAGCTGCTCTCTTGAACCTTGTGTGTCCGGGAACAGTAAAGAACTGGGCTCGGCACTCCCAGCCCATCTCTGGGCTTCTGGGTGATAAAGAAGAATGGCAGGGATGGGTAGCGTGGACCTGCATTTTTGCTGTATTTTCCCGAGCCTGTTAAGGTCTCTAGATGAATAGGAGGCTAGGCACAGTGATGGGATAAGGAAAGGCCTGGGCCCTGCTCAGCCCCTTATCTGGATTTTATAAGCAGCTAATATTTATGAGCCTTGGCTGTTTTTCCCAGAAATTCAAGTAGGAAGGGAACTCACCTGCACAGTGGGAAAAGTGAACAGGTCACTCCTAAGGTACTCTGGCTTGGTGTCTAAGGCAGAGCTCATTATCATGATGGGATGTTGCTTCAGCTAGATGTGGATCTAGGACACCTAGAGAGAGATCCTAGATGTAGGGCCTGACCAGGGTCCTCCCTGGCAAGAAGGGTTGCGAGGGCAGCTCTGAAGGTCATAGAGTTACTGTGACCTCCACAATGTCAAGTAGATTCTGGGCACACAGTAGGTACCACAGGAATGCTTGGTGAGTTCATAAACGAGGGTAAGAGAGAGGGTGTCAGGGGATATGGCAGTAATGGCTGCCATGTCATCAGAACTGATATGCACTGGGCACCAAGGACACTGGAGTGTGGGAGACCTGAGGTGGCTACAGTGCCCAAGAAAAGGCTCTAGCATCCACTGGCCATATGTCATCTTTTCATCCTGTCCAAATGATCCATGGCCTCACTGCTGGTGTCTAGGTGCCAGTCCCTGCAGGGCCCACCCACTTCTTGGGGCCACTGTCCAGTCACGCAGCTGCCTATGGCCAGAACTCCCCAGACATGCTTCTGATAGAGTGTATTAAGTGCCCAGTCTAGCTAGCTGGACAGAAAATGAAAAGGGGAGACCTCCCAGGTGGTTGTGGCATTATGATAAACAGCAGAGAATTGTTGGGAAAGCGTGTCCACGTAAGATGTGGGATATACTGACATACATGAAGTAGCCATGGTTTATTTTGACTACATTTTACCTGTGTCCCCATGTATCCTGAATTCTGTCTAACAACCTGATTTTTGGTGACCACACCTTTCCCTAGATGCCTCCCAAGGCAGTGCCTCTCTCTGGTGAAGGAGATGCTGGCTCCAGGTTCCCATGTGAAAGCCGGGACCGCAGAATGTGGTTGTTTGGAAATGAGGTGTCTAAAGAGGTCTTGTGTTAGGAAGGGGACAGTAGGATGGGACTTACCGAACACAACGCGTGCCTTTGTAAGAAGCGATAAGGACACAGACTCAAACGGGGACAGTTCTGTGGAGACACAGGAGGAAAGTACCATCTACAAGCCAAGGAGAGAAGCCTGGGGAGGAGCCAGGCCCCAGACCTTGGGCTTCTGACCTCAGAGCTGTATTTGAGCCGTGCAATGTACTATGTCCAGGTCACTTCCTTATGGCTGCCGAAAAAGACAGTGTGTTCTTACCTTCCTGTGACGTGTCCCCTGTCTGCCTCCAGGGTCCCAAGAGCCTGGTGGCTTCCCTGGTGGGCTAACTTTCTAACCTTGTTAAAAGAAAAATATTCAGCAAACCGTCGACTCAGCTCCTTCTTCTTCCTCCACAATGCTGGAGCCTCCCTTAGAATCAGAACGTAAAAGCACAGCTTTCTTCAGGTCTCGTGAGATCAGTTTAAAAAATACCAATTTTAAAATTCAAGGTGGAAAAATGATTCATTGAAAAAATAATAAAGTGATTCAAATTCAAATAATCACAACACATGTTCAACACAAGGTAAGTTCTAAGGTTCGAATTAGTTCTGATTCCCTCTTTGAGAAGATCTCCTCCTTGAGGGGATTTGCAATCCCCTTTCTGCCCTGGGCCTTCTCTTCTGAATAGCGAGGTCCACCCTCAGTCAGTTTACAGGGAGAAGGGGATCAAAGAACTTTCCTCTCAGAGGGATTGAAGAAGTGCCTGGAACTTGGGAAAACCACTGCCAGACAAAACACCACAAACAGAATTAACAACTACATAAATGCCATAAAAGAAAAGTAACATGCAGGCTGAATCTGGGACTTACGTGGACCAAAAGATTATGGGCTGTTTATTGAAATTCACATTTGGCTGGGTGTCCTGCTCTGGTGTCTGCTCAGTCTGGCTGAGTTTGACAATTTAGAGCCGATTTCAGCCTTGGTACCGTGTCATGTCCCACCCAGTGCCGGGAAGTTTGTTTACAGGGAACACAAATTCATCAAATATGCAAAGCTTGATGTCCCAATCAGGGAGCTGGTGCTGTGTGCTTCTGTAAAACAGGCTAGCCGAGGTGTGACCCACCGTGGTATCTCAAAAGGAATCATCCTCCTGAGTGTGTAAGAGACATGAGACACAGATCAAAAAGTGCATCAGAGGTTCTCTCTAGATAATGGGATGTAAGACTTTAATTTTCAGAATATTTGCCTGTATTCTCTACAGTCAGAATTCATTCATTATTTCTATAATTTATACTTTTCTATCGTGTATGCTTCTATTATGTATACAAGTTTCACTTACATCAAAGGAAAGGCAAGAATGGGAACAAAGTGAAGTCCTGAAGCTGGAGCAGACGCACCTACCTCTGGAGCAGTAGGAGGCGGCTGACATTATTGCCAGGATCAGGGGTGGGTCCTAAAATAACCTAGGAATCCGGGCCAGCAGTGGCCAGTTCCAGCCCGTCCAGAGACTCTGCTCATCCTGTATGTGGCTAGGGTTATCTTGGTGGGCAACCAACTCAGAACCACCCAGCATGGCCTCCTGGACATAATGTGTGCTGACAGATGACTGGGTCTAGCAGGATTGAGTCTGAGACTCTTTCAGAAGTCAGTTCAAGCCTCATTATTGCCAGAATCAGAAGAGTCTAGCACTCCTATGTCATTTATAACCCACAGCCACGACTTCTCTGTCATCTGTGGCCTGGCCCCTTTCATCAACGACCTCCCCTCCTTCCTAACAGCTAGCTCCTGCATCAGTTCATTTGCAAGGAGGAAAACCAGAAGAACCATGCCCCTGACCTCTGGGGGGTTAAAGAAGTGCCTAGAGCCTGGGAGAAGGAGTCAGACAAACATCACAAACACAATAAAATGCAGCAGGGGTTCATAAATACAGTAACATGCTGGCTGAATTTGAGACATACTTGTACTAAAAGATCACGAGCTATTCACTGAAACTGAAATTTGACTGGGTGCCCTGCACTTGTATCTGCTCAGTCTGGATGCCCTAGCAGGTGGAGCTTTCATTCCAGTTCAGCCACTGTCTAGTGCCTCTTCTCACTCTGTGAGCAAGGTGGGATTAGGTAGGTAAGTATAGAAGCCTCGGTGCTGGGAGACTGGGCAGTGGTGGCTACCTCTGAAACTCCTATTTAGTCCCAGCTCTGCCCAGACACTTACTGATCCCACATAGTGAGTGCTGCATGCAAGTACAACAGTCAGTCCTGAAGTCCATTTGGCTCCATGCTCCTGACTTATGGAACCACTGGTGTTCTGAAGGCATCTGGTGGCCCCTGAGAGCTGACACCCACCATTGAGTCCTGGAAGCCTCATGGTTAATGTGGAGACACAGATAAAACTAATCTTTTCTTCCCTCCCAGTACAGAGACCAAGCCTGATGGCAGGCTCAGGATCCAGAGTTTGACTTTGAGGTCCTATCATCACTAATGCTGGGAAGAAGCTACATGCTGGGTCCTTCCCTGGAGCCTGAGGACCTGGGCCTCTCTAAATAAGTCTAAGGAAAAAAATCAACCCTCAAAGCAGAATTGTTTCCCCTTCCCAGTTCCTGCCAGTTGAGGGAGAGAGACTCAATGCACAGTCCAGCTTTCACCAGTTAACAAAATCTTTCCAAACTAGAAAAGCATTTTGCCCATCTCTGGGGTTGTAGATTTGGGTTTGGACCAAGGCATCTTTTGAATGACAGCCCCTGACACAATCTAACCTTGAAAACAGAAGGAACAGGCACTTGGGCAGAATCGCCTCCCCACAAATCACCTAAAATCAGACTGATAACAAACAAAATTACAGGGCCACAGCCAAACACAGGGCAAGGACCTGCGTACTGGGAGCTGCAGTCGGGCCCCATCTGTTGCTCAGGGCAGCTGGACCCTCCCTCATTCTATCACAGCTCAAAGTAGGTTATCTAAATAAATGGGAGAAGAAATCAAGGAGATATATTAGCGTGGTGGGGTATTCGTCATCGCCTCTGTCCTTCCTTCCCCAAGAATATCGGTGATGAATTTGCAAATGGTTCTGGATTGTGACAGACCTCTTTTCTCTCTTCATTATTTATCCCTTCTCCGTGCACCTCGATTAGAGGCCACAGTGACAAATGCATGAATAAAAGGCAAAGACAATATTTGAGCAATGTGTTGTAAATCTCCTTCTACGCATTATTAATTTAAAGGAGTCCATTACACCCAACAGCTCTGAAGAGGAAGACAGGGTAATGGGAGAATGGCTTCTGCCCGTGGGGGTCAGAGAAAGAAAAAGCAAGATCAGCCCCTTGAGGAGGGGGCACAGTCTGGTCTTTCACCAAATCCCGAAGCCTTTTGACCACCTCACTTTTAGTTAAAGAAAAGAAAACATTTGCTCCCTCAGACACAATGTCATTCTGAAAAGTAGAGGATGGGTGCAGACTGAAAGGACCTCATTTTTCAGCAACTGCAAAGGCTCTGATGGCGATGGGGGGGGGGGCTTCCTCCCTCACCTCCCCTTGAGACAGAAACACACTCACATCAAGAGGAAGAAGAAAAGGCAAGCTGGTGGAAGGTGCTGGGCGGGAGCAAAAGTGTTGCAACAATAGTGGTCCCTTTCTTCCTCCAAAGAGAATTCACCCCGAGTCTGCTTGATGCGAAGACTGGAACAGCACAGCTAACAGCGTTCATACAAGCATCCCCGGGGCCCAAAGACCACACTAATCAGGGGCAGCCACACAGCAGCCACTGCCAAGCCCTGCAGCCTGGATTTTCTTCCCCCCGTTTTTTTTTCTTTCAAAATCCTCCAAGAAAGGAGCATGGTCCCCGATCTCAACACCTGCCTTGGCAGATCAAGATGTGTCGGCCAGCTCTGGACTCTCCCTGCAAAGGTATTCTTCTGGGGACCTTCCTCGGGAGCTCAGGGAGGATGGCAGCAACTCACAGATTTGGAGAGCCGCAGGGGCAGCTAGGAGCTCACCCACCTACAGACTCTGAAACAAGACCACTGGTAGAGCTGGGAAGCCGACTGATAAAAAACCTCCATTCACTCGCGTGTACAAAAGACCAAGTTTGGGTGTTTTACTTGTTTTGTTTATTACCAGAGCTTAGTTTCCTTTTCTTTTGCCCAGACATGTTTCCCCTCTCTGAAGTAGAAAGATTTTTCCCAGCAACGTCCACAGCGCTTGCTGTCTCTGAACTGCTTGCTGGGGTCCCACTCATACCTGCTGGAAGCTGTGATAAGGCCCATTTCGGGGTGAGGGAAGGTTCAAGAGCACTGGGGATCAGTTGAATCCAGGGGTGCACAGGAGGAGGAGGAGGAGGAGGAGGAGGAGAGTGTCCTTCAAGCTGCCTAAGGCTGGAGCCCAGGACCAGGAGACTGTGAGATGCAGAGGGTGGACCCTGGAGCTAGCACACCCCATACTATAGCATCTTTCTCTCTGAAGTTTAAAGCCATTCCTCCAAAGCATGTCAAAGTCTACCAGGAAGTGCATGGCTCTGTCCCTAAGCCCACCCATCCACCAGATTGATGGGTTGGTATGAGCTCCCCCTGCCCAAAGTGTTCATCAGCCCCCACTCCGTGGGAGAGTGCACCAGCCCACAGTGACAGCCCGACAGTCCATTTAGGGACTCAGTGGTGGATTGTCAGGCAGATCCTAATGATTCATCACCGACCCAGCCCGGTGACAGCCCAGCGGCACACACAGGCAAACAGTGGTAGGGCCCAGTGGGACCTGCAACTCTAAAATCAGAAACTCACAGACAAAAGGGCTCAGGATGGCGAGGCCAGTGGGAACAGAGAGGAATCCCTAGGCTGGTTTAGCCTAATTGCTTGGGAAGCTGTGGCATTCTTTGACATGGAGCAAGCAAGGGAAGACTCCCTGGTAACGTGCTAAATCAAAAGTTACCAATTGCAGATGGCGATGCAGATATGCACATATTAATTTGAATTTTTAAGACAAGTGCCGCATGTTATTAATATAATTGCCAGTTGTGGAAATGGTGTATTTATTGCGTTTTTCTCCATCACTTTGCGCTCCGTGCTTCTCAACGGTACAAGGGTTGCGTTCAGCTGGTGTTTACTGAGCATCTGACTGTTAATCAGCGTAAATTAAACGTGTACTTGAAACCCTCACTTAAAGCCCAGCTAATTATTTTTTGATCCAAACAGGACTGCCTTTTCCAGAAGGGTGAATCGGGGGCTCTCTGGGGACCAAATGGTAGCGAGAGAAACCACTGCCAGCACTGGGGATCAGCCTCCAAAATGATGCCCCCGCAACTCTTGTCACTCCATTTTCCTTTCAGCGAAAGACGGGTTGCTTCTACATGAGCCTGCGTGCTCCAGCCTTGTGGTCAGCCCTCAGCAATGGAGCCATCAAGAGTGCGTGTGTAAGGCTTCTTCCCCTGGACAGCCAGTTGCTCACTGGCTGTGTGTCAGTTGCCTGTCCACTTCAGCTGTACATGGGCCACGTTCCCAGGATTTGCAGCTGGATAGAATATGACTCAACTCACACGACATAAACTCGGCATACGGGCTTGCATGTACTTGTATGCTTATGCAGATGAAGACATACCTGCACGCATGTGCACATACCTAGCCCAGACTCCAGGCCCACCCTTGACCCTTCCCAGCCCATGGTCTTCAACCCTCCCAGATCCCTCCTGGCCCCAGCCCATCCACCATCTCCATGCCTCTCCAGCAGTGGTCCAGAAACACAGAGAAGTAAAGAGGTGAAGGAAGCCTGTGATGCTGTGAGGCAAAATAGTAAGAGAGGCACAAGTTCCATTAAGGAGCTGGCTCTGGTCTACTTAGCTCCCTAGATAACTCTCTGACACAGAGGTCCTGGAAGGATGCCTTCCACAGAATCTGTTTTCTTCCCCCTTTGATGACCCTTTAGTAAGGTAAGAAAATTAAAAAAAAAAAAAGGAATATCCCAATACCCTAGCATAGGTGTGCTTTTGAACTAGTTTCATTGATTGATTGACTGATTGATTGATTGACAGTGTCTCATGTAGCCCAGGCTGGCCTTGAACCTGCTATGTAGCCAAGGATGGCCTTGAACTCCCTATTCTCCTTCCTTTGCTTCCCAAGTGCTGGGATTGCAGGCGTGCACCACCTCACCTAGTTTATGCTAATGCCAGGGATTGATCCCAGGGCCCTGTGCATTCTAGACAAGTACTCGACCAACTGAGCCACCTCCCCAGAACACTAGAAGGTTTTTTTAAGTTTTCTTCTTTTAAGTTTCATATTTTAAATTTTTTATTTTAACATTTTGTATATGAGTGCCTGTCTGCATGTATTTCCATGCGTCACGTGTGTAGTGCCCACAGAAGTTAGAAGTGGGCATCAGATTCCCTGGAGCTGGAGCTACAAATGGTTGTGGGTGCTGGGAACTAAACCTGGGTCCTCTATAAGAGCAACAAGTGCTCTTAACCCTTGAGCTATCCTTCCAGCCTTACTCTTTGGACAGCCAGGCGCTATGTCCAATTCCACAGTCTTCATCCAACAAGAAAGAATACATTTCAGAACCTTGGTTGCTCTCCTCAAACTACTCCCCAGAGAGTGCATGTTTCAGAGTAGCAGAGTTTCCTACAGATTCTGCAGGTGTCTGGTCTGCACCCCATCCAGGCTATCTGAGACCACTGTTTCCTCTCTCCCTGACAGGATTACAATGGGTTAAATCCATGCACTGCATCAAGACTGGACATACCCCCAGCCGAGGCCCTGGCCTCTTGGTCTCTTAGGTGGCAGAGTTCAGAAAAACATCTGAGCTCTGAATACTACTGCCAGGAGAATATATACCTGCCCCAGGTCCCAAGGTGTGCTGGCTAGTTTTATGTCAACTTTACACAAGCTAGAGTCACTGGAGAAGAGGGAACCTCAATTGAGAAAATGCTTCAATCAGGCTATAAGCAGGCCTGTAAAGCACTTTCTTAATTAGTGACTGATGTGGGAGTGCCCAGCCCATGGTGGGGGGTGCCATCCCTGAGCTTGTGGACCTGGGTTCTATAAGAAAGCAGGCTGAGCAAGCCATTGGGGAGCAAGCCAGTAAGCAGCATCCCTCCATGGCCTCTGCATCAGCTCCTGTCTCCAGGGTCCTAACCTGTTTGAGTTCTTGTCTTGACTGCCTTTGATGATAAACAGTGATATGGAGATGTAAGCAAGCAAGCAAACAAACAAACAAAACAAAAAAGCAAAACTCTTTCCTCCCTAACTTGCTTTTTGGTCATGGTGTTTTGTTGTAGCAATACAAACCCTAACTAAGACACAGAGGCGACAAGAGCTGTTTCCAGGTGACCGTGAAGGTGAGTCCATTTCAGGGAAGCCACTGCCCCTCTTGAGAGCTGTGCTTCCCCAATCAAAGGTATCCGGAGTGGGCCAGGGCCTCTCTGTTTTAATCCAGTAAGTAAACAAAAGCTAATTTCATGAATTTGTGGGGTTTCTCTAGTGAAACAATGCCCAGCAAAATCTCAGCACAAAATGATGCTCCCTGCCAGAGGCTTGGTGTCCACCTGAAGCTCATGCACACCAGCCTAGCCAACTGAGGTGAACCCCAGAGGGCAGTGTGAGATTAGCTGATGAGCACCCTCCTGTAAACTGGCTACTCCTCAGCCTCCCTGAGTCAAGCTGGGTACTCAGCAGCTGCCTGATCAGTTTCAGAGACAACTGGATCTACCTGCTCCCTGCTCTCTCTACCCAGGTTCTGGCTCCGTCCCCATCTGCTCAGAGGAACCACCGGATTCTTGAGGAGCAATCCTTTCTGACAAGTAGACTTAGCTAGCTTGCTCTGTTTCCTAAAGAAAGAACTAAGGATTGGGGCTTTCTCTCTTCCCAAGATCCCTATCCCTCGAGAAGTTTCCTCCATGTGCCTGGACCAAGGTCAAGGTTGGCAGTGTCTCCATCTTGCCTCATCCTACCAGCCCACCCAATCCCACTATTATTTGTAGCCTCCACACATCCCTATACATACCCCATTTTCCACTGCCCTTAAAAGGAGGCATTCATGGGCTTGAGGACTTGGGTGACCCACAAATGCCAGCAAAGCTCTGACTAAAATCTTTACCCCTCACCTACCACCTTTCCACACGAGAGAGGTACCTGGTCAGAACTGTGACCTCACAGACTAGAGAAATGTTTTAACAATACCTTGGCCTTCTGGAAGCGTTTCCAACACAAATTAGGTCAAGGATGAATCTGGGAAATACAAACAAACTCTTAGGAACCCTGACTTCCTCAGTGACAGGTAGGAAGTGAAGCTCTCTGAGGCTTCTGTAGGAAGCTGCTGCTATGGCTGAATGGGGTCCAGTGGGACCCCAGAAACTGCTGTGTGATGAGTCAGGACATAGACCTGGATGACACAGAGCCAAGAGTCCTCCCTCCAGAAGGTACCAAGATTCCACTGTATGTGCCTTGTTCTAGTTAGCGTCTCTGTTGCTGTGATAAAACACTGACCAAAAGCAACTTGGACAGGAAAAGATTTATATGACTTACACAGGTTGTAGTCCATCATTGAGGGAAATCAAGGCAGGAACTGAATCAGAGATCAGAAAAGGAACAGAAATACTTCTTACTGGCTTGCTTCTTCTGCCTTGTCCAGCTACCTTTCTTATACACCCCAAGACCACCTGCCAAAGAATGGCAATGCTCACAGTGGGCTGGGCCCTCCTGCACCAACCATCAATTAAGAAAATGACTTACAGACATGGCCACAGGCCAATCTGTAAAGTCAATTCTTCAACTGAGGCTCCTTCTTCCTAGGTGACTCTACGTTTGTGTCAAGTTGACAAAAACTACTATGACAGCCAATGCACAGAGTGCCAACCAGGCAGAGGGGACAGCCTGTAGAAGATACCAGTCAAGTGAAATGCCTTGTCCCAGGCTGGCCCACTTGGCTTGAGGCAGGTAAGCCCCTGAGGTGAATCACCAGGCATTCAGGTATAACTACCAAGTCCCCTGGTGGCCCAGCTCCAACCAGAATCTGTGTCTCATCTGTGTGCCCCCAACTCAGAGGAATGAAGTAGTGTACTCCCGTTTTAATCCCTATCCCCTTTAAGGGTTGCCTCACCTTGTTATAAGAGCTAGAATCAAGGCAGAGTACGAGCCACCCTCATGCTTAACCACAGTGGGCAAGGAGAGAGGTCTCCATTTTCACTTCTACAGATGAAAATGAAACACAGGACTCTTCCACGCCACTCACTAGGTGGAGAGATGACTCAGTTGGTACGTGTCACACAAGCATAGACACCTGAGTTCAGATACCCAGTACCAGGCATGGTAGAATGCATCTGTAACCCCAGCATTAGGAAGGCAGAGAGAGGCAGATCCTCTGAGCTCCACAGCCAGCCAGTCTAGTCCAAACTGGAAGTTCCAGGTTCAGTGAGAGACCTTGTCTTAAAATATGAGGTGGCAAGGACTGGAGCTGTGGCTTTGCGGTTAACAGCACTGGCTGCTTTTGCAGAGGTCCTAGGTTCAACTCCCAGCACCCACATGACAGCTCCCAGTAGCCTATAATTCCAGCACCAGGCAAGCACATGGTGTGCAGATATGCATGCAGTCAAAAACACTCACACATAAAGATAAATTTAAAATACCTTAGAGACAGAATTCATTTGGCTTTTTTAAAAAGATGGAGAGTAATTGAAAAACATACCTAACTCCGACCTGTGGCCCCCATATGCATGAACACATATATGCACACTCACCTTCACACACATACACAAAACAAACTAAAAAAACCCACTAGGTGTTCCAATTGTTCCATGGGAAGCTGGTGTGTGTTGTTTCTGTCAGAAAGAGACATAGAGAAGCCAAGTGAGGGGACTATATGGTGCCCTTGTTCTGATGAGCAAGGACACAGACGATCAGGTGTCCTTGTGTTCCGACCCTCTCCTTTCTCTTGTCATGGAAATCCTCATGGTCATTCAAAGTCATCACACCCAGAAAATTCATCCACTCAGGTGGGAAAGAGGCACATGCCTGCTGGGCCTTTCAAGGCAGACTGTGGCTGTGCTTGGAGCTTGATGGTACATTCAAAGGTGGCTAGGCTTTCCTGACTAATCTATGGCGACCATGGCAGCGCTCAGAAAGCTTAACTAACTTTACTGCTGATGCACTCTTGAACTATTTCTGAGAAGGCAAGCAAGCAGGAGAAGGTCTCTGAATTAACATTGGAAGGAACCCCTCCTAGACACCCCTGTTCTTGAAGATACTTGAAACACTGCTTAATCATTTGCTAAACTGAAACAATAAAGCTCTGTAGCAGATGTTAAATCTGGGGAAAATGAAGCTCAGAGTCTGGGAGAGGCGACGGAGCCAAGGCTGACTGAAGAGCCTGACTGAAGGCACCATCTGAGATGGCTGTCAGTGCCATCCACTGGTGCACACAGCACATGTGCTGGCCTATGTGATCAAGATTGTCAGTGCTCCTGAACTGACACACAGAGGGCTACAGCTACTCCAGACCCATCCTGCGGCACCTCTGCACCTCGATGATGACACACTTGCCATATTTGCCCTTGAGCGGAACCCTGATACTTTCCTCTGTTCTTTGAGAAGAGCCAGGTGTATGTCTGGCCATGCCAACTACATTGTGGTCAGCTTATTGTCAAATCTCTGGGCGTGGGGTGCCTGAAGCTGTAGACTCCTCTGTGGTCAGCTGCCATAGCTAGGTAGACGCAGAGATGGGAATGAGATGGTAATTAGGGGTGAGGAGTCCACCCTGCACTGAGCCTGCTCATCACCACTTTCTCATACACTTTCCCAACATTGCTGTCTTCCAAAAAAGACTTGAACCTGAACAACCCTCATACCAAAGCCAAGGTCTTCCCATGACCCCAAAGGCAGGTTCCACAGAACTGAGAGCCTCTAAGTTCATGGGCCCTGTCCCAGAATAGCTGTAAGGGTGCCAAAGGCCACACCCTAGAGGTACCCAGCCCCACCCTGCCTCCATCACACATTGTCCTGGCCTGTCCCTAACTAGTGTCTGCCCATCCCCCACCCATCACATCCCTGCCCTCAGTCTTGTCTTTCCTGAATCTTAGGCGGGCACTAAGCATGGTCCACACAGTCCTGGGCAGTGCTGACTGCAGCGTATCTGAAATGGACCTGGAAACATGGAGTTGGTCTTTCTGAGGCCTCTGAACCCTGCTGGCGACTTCCTGCCTCACTGCTCTTGGCTTGGTGTCAGCTGCTCTGATACAAACAGAACTTCTACAGGACAGGACAAGAGGGGAACAGACAAGATCAGCCTAGCCAGGACACCTGACAGTCCACCTGACACACAAAGACCTGCGTCTGTGAGTAAGTACTCCAGAGATACAGAATGACCCCGCTGTTTCAGTTGGACCTGGTTGGCCAATATCTGCCCCTTGGCTTCGTCACCACCCTGGGGAACCTCTGACTTGCCTTTGTGCTAACAGAACCTCCCACTGGCTTCTACTCCTGGCCTAAGCCTCAGGTCTGTGTTGCAAACCAGGAAGCTTTGGGCAAGATGGCTTACTTCAGGTTCCACAGAGGTGGATCATGGGACTGGGATGTCAGCTTCCAAGTATCCTGAAATGCACTTGAGAACAATGTTAAGTGCAAATTGGAACTAGGATGCCCTCCCCCATAAGAACCCAAAATCACAGGACACTGCCAAGCAATGACAGCCTATTCTGAGCACCAAGGTTCCACTTCTCAAACAGAAGAGGCAAAACAACTAGAAAGCAGAGCAAGGGCACAGGCACACCACCTCAAAGCCAGGGTCCCTGGGTTCAAGTTTGGCTGTGTGTTGCAGGACCTCAGCACAAGGAAACCTCATTAGTGCACCAAAGCCAATGGACTCTGGCCCCAGGTCTGCTATGCACATATGGTCCTGTCTGAGAATGATTTGCTGGAGAAGCAGAGAGCAGGACAGTGCTCCTATGCTACACACACTGGTACATAAGGTTTCCTCTTCCTTTCAGGACCCCAGCTGGCCAGCACTTTCAAAGCATCCTCACATTGCTACTTAAATACACACATACTCTCACACACATATGTGTGCACCATCCCTGAAAACCGACTACAGCATGGTATGATACTTCTAATGCACATTGACTTTGTGAATCACTTCTATTTGGTGGTGATGCATACAACCATCTCCCAGATGGCCCTCTCTCACAGAGTGGGAGTATTTGGTGAAAGGCTCTGAATTCCACATGAAGTTAATAACCATCCATAGGTGAGAGGAAGATGTGAATGCATAGGGGACAGCACACACCCAAAATGCACAGGAAATGAAGCATCAGGTCAGAAACCTGATGTACCCTGGGGGGCCCACAGGAGACCAGCTCATAGTGATGTAGAAAGCTGTGCCCTGTCCATTCTTAGGGCAGCTCAGCAGTCTCAAGCATGTGTCTATCAAGGTGTTGGTCACACCTTGATGATTTGTGTGACCCAGGGGGGTGTCTGGGGACCTTGGAGATGGTAGCTGACCCCTGGGTGACAAGCTGTTCACGTGCTGGGGCGATAGAGAGCCAGGACTCACTCAGACAAATTAGATAATTAAATGGAACCCAACTAGATAAATTGCACTTTGTAAATGAGATTTTCAAGAACCTTGGTGGGTAGCAATGACCTCACTGTCTCCATGGCTGAAGCTGCACTCAACCAGGACCAGTTTTCATCTGGTCAGCTCTGTTGTTGGCCCGGAGATCCAGGGACTCAGCATGCTGTCCTTCTGATAATGGCTGCATGGTGGACACGGATGATAGGGAATGAGGAACAGTACATTCCACTCTGCTGAACATACCCTGGATACAGATGCTTGACCCAGGGAGAGGTCCCATTCCCTAGAGGGAAGCTGGGAAATCTCTCTGGACTCCAGCCCAGGCTACTACACAAAGTCCAGTCCTACCTGCCAGAGCCCTGAGGGCCAGGCAGGGAGAGACACTCACAACACACAGCATGCCACTCTACCCCCAGACTAACTGGAGGCCCCCAGCTGGTGGGACTATGGCCACAAGCCATGATTCCAGATCCTGAATAGCCACACCTGAAGTAGGCATGGTAGCATACGCCTATTATGCCAAAACTCAGGGGGCAAAGGTGAGAGGTTCAAGAGCAGCATGGACTACACAGTAAGACTGTCTCAAAAAGAAAACCAAAGCCACCCCTGTCACCCATGGTGGACCCACGTCTGGGAGGGACCCAGCAGTGCTTGGCCCAATACCCCTGCCATGCAGAGGGTGACACAGCAGCTCACTGCCTACCAGAGCATGCACACTGCAACTCTCCAAAGACTCTTCCCATGTGGCATCCTGAGAGTCCAGCTCCCACGGGATAGGGAGAGCAGGTGATCTCACATCCTGTGCAAACCCCCAAGCAGCTGGCCACAGCATCAGGGAGTTGCCTGCCAGGTGCCTGGGCACCTTAGACAAGGCATTCTAGGCTGATTCTGCCACAGCAAAACAAGGAACCCTTCTAGTGTTCCTCCCTGTGAGACTTCTGCTGCTACACGTGGTTCTTTAGGCATGTGTGTCTGTATGTCTGTAAGTGCACACACATGTGTATGTACATGTATTTAGACGCTAGAAGACAACTTTGGGTGTCATTTCTTAAGTTCCATCCTTTTCTTTTTTAAAAGACAAGGTATGTCACTGGCCCTAAAATGCCATTTAGGGTTGGCTGGCTGGCCATGAAGCTCAGGGATCTTCCTGTGCCACCTCCCCAGCCCTAGGATTACAAGCACATAACACCACGCGTGGCTTCCCCTCCCCCATGGGATCTAGGAGTCAAACGCAGCAGGTCCTTTACCAACTGAGCCATCTCCCAGCTCCGTACATGGCTTTTGTCTTTCCAGATCTTGGTGTGGAGCTGGGGAGGAACAAGAAGGGAGGGCAGGCCTGGCTTTACCTGTACAAACCCTTCTTCACCCACCATGTGGGCGACAGAACAGACCCCTGGGGTTGAGGTGACATGGGACATCTGGGTCCCAGATTTCTGTTCCTGGGTAGTTCTTGACCATGAGATTGAGGAACAGAAAATACTCTTTGTAGGGCTGGCTCTAGTTCATCTATGCCTCAGGTTTCTCATCTGAGATGGAGAGAACAGATCAGGCTCCAGTCAGGGTGCTAAGCATCTGTGATGTGCAGATGTAGGGAGAGCTGGGTGGGGGTTACCTTGTTGTTCCCTTACACCCTGAGTGGCTTCCCTCTTCCTCATCCCCTCAACCATCTGACTCTACCACCATCATCCTCTATGGAGTCAGGGTCTGCACTGGCCAAGGGATCGCCTGAGGCCTGAACAAGCAGTAATGATCTTCCTGTCTTGCACAAGCATACTGGATCTGTGAGGAAGGGCTGTTGACCCTACTCTGCGATGAGGAAACTAGCTAGTATGGTGGAGCATTTCCCAAATGGGGCATAGAGATGCTTGTCCATGTCCAGGCTTGACTGAGGTCACACCAAATGTGGCTAGTACCTATTTCCCTTGGGAACTCAGGCCACCCACCTTCCAGAGGTTCTGGGTCCTTATGAGGTTGTGTCCTGTGTGGGAGTCCGTTTCCAGGTTCCTCATGGCTTTACCCAGCAGGTCTGCATAGAGAGGATGATTAGGATCACTGGCCTCAGTGCAGGTGTCTGAGATGATCTGCACTTGGCTGTGCTGGGGGGAGGTCTTTTGCTCCACCCCTTGGCGTCTCTATAAATACCCTGGGGCAGAGACAGTCAGGGCTCGTTGGAATAGGTTCCAGGCCCTCTCGAGGCTATCCTTTATTTTCTATCTGTTTATTTCCACAATCTAAATCCTTCTATCTAATATTTCCTGCTGCTCACGCTCAAGAAAACTCTGGGGAACTGTGGGGTTGGTGGGTAAACGCCCCGCAGTCCTGGGCAGGGTGCTCACAGTGTCCCTCTATGGTCAGTGATGGCCAGGCATGCGCTGCCCCAGGAAGGTGGGAGACAGCGACAGTGCTTCTGGGGCTCCCTCTCGTTGTACCAGAGCCTAGGAGCAGGGGTGATCTCTTCTCCCTGGGTTGTAGCTAGTGGAACTATTGAGGGATCCAGACAGTAAAGAGGAGGAGTAAGTAAAATGGGGTCTCCTGGGTGAGTCAGGTGGGCAGGGAAAGTCCAAATCGGGTGAGTTTGTATCTTCAAATACAGCCCAGAGTACCCAGGCTCTCTTTCAACCCAAACATTCTTATGGATTTTTTTTTCTACTTCAGGACACTGGGGAGAAGCTCCAAAGATATACCAGTCAAGCAGTCTCCCCCAGTTCCCTCCTCAGGCCAGGTCTTAGATCCCTCTACACTGGAAGCCCAGGTGCCCTGCCAAAAGCTGGGCACAGACATGGATGCAGCCTTTTCTATGAACTGGACAACTCAAGTGGGGGGAAAAAAGAAACACAGTTTTAAGCTTAGCTATTCTTTTCCTTTGTAAGGCGAAAATGAGACAGAGTTGAAGAGCCATAAACCAAGTAGAGGCTGCTCAAGATCTAGGGTATCCCTTGGGGCCCAATCTACTCTGGGGGCCCGATGTCCTGGGTCCTGATTCCCTGACAGGTGAGGGGCTCCTCTGTGTCTGTGCTGCCCATACTTGCCTGTGGGGCCAGGGCACCAACCAGGGAAGTCTTAGCCAAGCAGCTGATGAACCTAAATACTCATCAGGCCTCTTTATAGCAACATTAGCTCTTCCTTAAGGAAGGTATAAGCCATGGTGCCACTGCCTACAGCTGCTGATCTACCAACTCAACTCTTCCTTCTTATTTTTATTTAAAATGACAGGCCACCAGAAAGACAGACTTCAAGCTTCCGTGTGCATGCAGGAGCTCACCAGCCCCCTGTGTGATCTAATGAGAAACAGCCTATATCCAAGAAAACATTTAGGATTCCCTAACAGAAAAGCTGCTGCTGAGAGACTTTCATCCTGCCTTGGGGTGCTCTGCTTGGGGAACGTGAGATGGCAGGCGGCTATTCCACCCACCCTGTGCCCTGAGCTAACCCTCTCTCTTCAGCACATAATACAATACGCAGGGCCCAGCCAAGCTGTTAAAGCAATTTCCTCTGCTCAGAACCCTTTGCCCCTTCCGATGGTGTTTGCTCCCAGCTGCATGGGTGGCAGGTAATTATATGAATTTCCTGGGCTTCTGGATTGGTAAGGTATATACTCAGGTAAATACCCATTCTCTGGGGAGCAGGGGACATGGGAATCCAGATGTTGCTGGGCCATGTGTATTCACACCAGACTGCATTCCACGAAGATGCAGACAGACTAAGGCCACTCGTCCTGATGCCCCAGACCTCCTTAAGACCTTGCATGCTGCACACTTCGGGCACCAGCCTTGACTACCCGCCTTGAATGATATGTGTCCCTTGATTTGCTGTGTTCCTTCCACTAGCATCATCCTGAGACCCAGAAATAGCTTTGCTGGAGAGAAAGAGGCTTCCACGGGACAGTGTGAGATAGAACAGGAGGGCTAGGTCAGGTCTTACTCCAACAGACCACAGGAGGCCAGTGCTCACCCCAACTCCAGGGACTGGCTCCCCACGTCCAGCAGGACGCTCATTGTTAGCACAACCAGATGTTTCCACTCGGTTTTGCAAATCTGCTCCAGGCCTAATACGTCGCTGTTTGTTCTAGAAATCAAAAGGTCTTGCCTGGCTGTGAAAGACGCTTGACCGCCCGCCCTGAGCCCCTCCCCCCTTCCTGGAGGCCTAGACCAGGAGCGCCCCCAGACAGGAGGAGGGGTGGACACCAAGGTGGCTTTCTTTTTCTCAGCAGCTCCCACAGGCTGGGGGCTGGAGGTCTATGCTTGTCTTGGACCACTCTGTGCCCCCACTGCTGGGTGCCCCTGGGTGGCGACATACAGTGTGACCCCTAGTTTTTAAGAAAATGCCAAGCTCAGTGTATGTTTTCTTTCTTGGTAGGTTTGAGGGCCCCTGGCTCCTGGGGGCCAAGGGGATTGAAGAAAACAGCATTGCTCCTGCACAGGGCCTTTTGAGTCAGGCCAGGTCCTTCTCTTGGCATCCACGTGAACAACAGAGGAAGCACTGTTGCTATCCCCATGCTCAGAGGATGGGATTGCTCTGGTGTATCTGGAAAGTTCTGAGCTTGGCTCACATTCTCTGTCCTGTATTTCTCTGTACTCCTTTCTCAAAAGCCAATCTTGGCAAAGCACAAGGGAATAAGGCCATTCATTTCCACAAAATTTATCATCTCCTTAACAGGGCCTCTGTGGCCAGGGTGTTATTTACATCTTGTTGGGATGGACAGACACAGCAACTCCTAGCTCCCAACTCCACAGCCCAGCAGCCGAGGAGGGTCTAGGCTGAGGCCAGGCCGCCTTTGATATCTCACTGATAACGTATTGTACAATTAGATCAATTTGACAATTCCCATTATGGCTGATAAAATATTTATCGAGCCTTGGAGATGATGTCTGATCTCTGTGCCATTTGTTCTGCTAATGGGGGGAGGCTGGTGAGGCTGCAGACAGCGCTCCAAGCCGGCTCCTCATACCCTCCTCCCCATTAGGTTTGCAAATTGCCAGCACCAGTCATAAATTACCGTCCAGCCCAGCGAGATTGATGCCGAGCTGACAGGGCAGGTGGGTGACTTGTGATGACATTGTTTCATGGAAGCATTAATCACGGAGGAAAGAGAAAATACCCTCAAATTGGCCCATAAGTCTAAATATTAAGGAATGAGAAGCAGGCGGCCAGAGGATGGCTTTAGCAAGAGCTGGGAATTGGGAAATGAAAAACATTTTCTATTATTTAACAAATCATCTTAATAATTTCCAGTGTTTTTCCTCGGAGTTCCAGGACGACCAGACAGGCTGGGCCACTCTGGCTACACACTAGCCATCAAAGACGTGTAGTAAACCTTGCCAGTAGATGCCTCTGAGGCTGCCCTGTCCCCAGGCTACAGGATGCTGTATTGGGGTAAAGGGAGGAATGCTGCCTGAGTAGCCAGGACCATTTGCAGACAGGCTAGATTTTCTTTGGCAAGGATGGATGTCATTTGGTATTACTGAGGGAGACAAAGCCCATCGGCCCGTCAGATGCAGACTCCAGAACCCAGATGAGGACCAGACACGCGCCATGTGAAGGATTCACGTCCATGTCTCATCCTCACACCTGGGTTGAAGGAGCTACAAAAAAATGTGCCCACACATTACTGTGGAGCATCTATGCTGTCTCCTCCTTTACAGCCCTGTGTTGGGCTCTGCGGGTAAATATCAGTGTGAAAGATAAATGGCATTTAATGAATTGCCTCTGAGTTAGAGTACCGACGCGGTTTTAACGGCAAATGAAGAATAAACACGTCGATAAGAAAATGGAAACTGTGGCGCAGGGTCCAGTCCTCAGCAAAGACAAGGGGGGAGGGTCGTCCAGAGAGATCAGGGCTGGGATGCCAGCCCCTCTTCCTTCCCCGAGGCGTCTGGGCTCATCCTGAATTTGGGGCCCCGTGTAAGACCCCAGTAGCCACATCTTGGCTCTGAAGGTTGCAGTGCAGAGTAATTAAATTAAATTGATGCTGTCCCTGTTTTGAGGCCACCCTTGATTTAAGGCCAGAAAAGGAAGCAATTAAATTTAATAAAAACCAGGTCCCTGAACAAAGATATATAGCAAGTGTGGCCATCCGGAGACTGCACCCGCCAGAGAGAGGCCACTGTGGGTGCTGCCAGCCCATAGAGGGTTTGAAATAAAAATAATAATAATTCCCTCCTGAGGTCTCTGAGTCCCTAACTCACTGATTTAAAATGCCCATCTCGATGACAATTTTGTTTAAGCCAGACTCCAACAGACCATTCTTGGAGGGAGATTTGTAGCTGGCCAGTGACAGCAACTCGGAGCTGACCTGTTTGACCAACAGCCATGATTAAAAGTGGTCTGTCAAGGCTCAAGGTCAGGGAGTACAATGCTCAGGCCAGAGAAGGGTCAGCTCTGAGACAGGAAACGAAAGAGCCCGTGTCCTCTTCCATTTACCCCTGCCCAGCCAGACCACACTCAACCAGGAACTTTTCCCCTGGGAGGAAGCAGCTCCTAGGAGTAGGCTGAGGCACACTCAATTCTGAGGGGCTGTGCTTGTGACCCCCAACTCTGAAAAAGTTAAGTCTGAACAGAAGGAAGGACTAATCACCAGCCTAGGCCAGGAGTGCCCAGGCCACCACAGAGCCACAGGTAACAATGCCGTGTTATTTCCCACAGTACCAATAGCTGGCCATATTGACTATCCCCAAGATACAGCACTGCTTACCAAGCCCCAGAAGGATGCAGGGCAGAGGGGTACCAAGCCCCAGGAGGATGCAGGGCAGAGGGGTCTACAGCCCCAGCCAGTTCCACCCCTGCTGGCTGCTCCATCCAGCTGGCTCTGCTGGCTAAGGGATCAGCATGCACAAAAGTAAGAGCTGCCATCAATCTGCTGCCCGCTTTGGGCAAAGGGGCACGTGATTCATTATTTAAACATGGGACTCTGCACCCCAGGGTCACAGAAAGCAGTCTGTAGCCCTGCTCCTTGCACAGATCTTCATGCAAACCATGGGTCTCCTGGGATAGGAGGGTTCTGCAAGAGGCCAGAAGAACTGCTGGTGCCACATTCCGACTGGCTTGGCTCCTGGGCAGGAGAGCACTCCATACAGAATGGTGGCCACCAGGCTGAGGTGTCTGTCCCAGGACCATGCAGCCCACCATGCTCACCCGCCCCCGCCCCATAACAAAACCAAAGAGCTGCAAAGTTGGTTGGGTGTTAGCCAATCTACAAGGATAAATCAGGCTGGAATCTCCAAACTCTGGCTCCAAAGTCTCCTTCAACAGTTGCCCTGTTTTCTGATCCCAAAGCACAAAGTTGAATGCCCACAACATGCAGGAAAACTGGCCGGTGAGGGGAAGCGCCCAGAAACAGCAGCAAGACAGAGGAATTACTCATCTGCCAACCAACCTGAGGCAGGTGTGCCCTGCTCAACCTTCAAAACCTCCTGACACAAAACAAACCGAGTGACTGACTGCCCAAGCAGCCACCCAAACACAGTCAAAATGCCTGGTCCTTGCTACCCACAGGGCCAGGCAAGAAGGCCTTCAGGAACTATCCAGAACTTTCTAGAATCATGTCTCTCACTCCCCACACTGCTAGCATCTTATTCCAGAGCACAGGTCTGTGGCTTGCTAGCCCTGCCTCCCCGCCGGCCCCCATCTCTCTTATAGCCAAACTTTGCCAAACAAGAGAGTGGGGTTTTCACCCTAAGCTGGGAGGTAAGCATGCTCCCTTCACGAGCATGCGAAGTAAGACTTCAGAACGTGGGTACAGACACCCCAACTAATTCTAGGGCCCAGAACTAGTGTCAGCCTCAGCCAGCCATAGAGACCTGTCCCTTTAAGACCCAGGATTTCAGCTTTGCGTATAATTGGTGGGTTTTGCTTTCGAAGAGGATAAAAGAGAGCTTTGGTGTCCAAGAGGCATGAGCTTTGTGCACCGCCACCCCCCCCCCTTTATTACAGTGAAGCCCAGTTACTTCGCTGGGTTAGATATGGACTCGGTTTTTAACACACTGTTCCAAGACTGTTGAGGACACGGACAGGAGTGGCAGTAAGAAATGGCAAGAGACACAAGAGATTATAAAGAGGTGAGTCCTTTCCATCACCAGCAACAAAGACAAACCCATGGCCACGAACAATGTGAAGCAAATCGCATCTGCCAGGCAGAATCCCTCTGTCAGAGGCATAGAACCTGGACTCACGGGAGGCTCCCTGCTGCCCTGTTAGTTCAGCACACATATCTCACTCACATAGCCCAGGGACTGACGGCCACTTTAGAACTGGCATCTAAGGGGTGGGGCATCTCAGCACAGGAGGAGGAGTGTCTGAAGCCTGTAGCCTGTTGTAGGGATTCTAGACGGCCAGCTTAGAGATGAGGCCCTCTATGATAGCCAAGAAGGAACTGAGAAAAAGATATTCTAGTCAGCAGTATTTACATTAACTCCTGTGGTAAGCCTTATCTGGTGTATGTATGTGTGTGGGGGGGTGGTGAGCCGTACCTGGGGAGGGTTACCCATACCAAGGGGGCGGTGAGTGTGAGAAGTAAGTCTTCCTTCCACACCTGTCTTGGCTTCCAGCCATGCACAACAGGCTGCCTCCCCCAAGGTAACTCTCCAAATAACCCCTCTTGATTTGATTGACTCCAGCCCCAGGCTGCCAGCAGGCCCTGGATCCAGGCAGGGGCATACCCTGTTGGCCTCACTGGAAGCCACCACTGTTCCTAGAACTTCCCTCATACACATGAGACTCTGCAGGAAGAAGCAGGGTAACCTGCCTTCCTGGCTTAGACTGATGAGCTTGAGTCAAAATCTGCACCTTGTGACACACCTCATATGCTCACTCAAGACGGGTCGTAGCCAAGTCAGAGAGAGAAGAGTCATGCCCTTGCTCTGGATCCCCTGGACACTTAGGCTGGGAAGGACACCTTGGGGACAGTCAGGGTCACCTATATCTTGAACCCAGGCTGGAGCAGGATTTCCTGCTTCCATACTGTCTCTCCCTGACTCCATTTCACCATCTGTAAAATGGGATAAGACTGCTACCAATGTTCTCGCCAGCCACCCCATTTGTCTGATGACCACCTTGCAGGGGGTAGTAAGCCACTTGAGGCTGTGGCTGCCCTCTGTACAAGCTCCTCCCAGACAGGGGCAGCAGGGAAATGGCTACCACTTACACCTTGGCACTGCTGCTGGTGCCTTGGGCCAGCAGGGGTCTGCAGCCAGGTCAGTTCCCAGCACCCCTGAGCCTAGGATTGCCCAATCACCCAGCATGAAAACAAGTGACAAGGGCCGCTGATTGCAGTACCAGGAGGGGCTTGTGTGATCCGGGAGCGGGGGGCTGGGGGCGGGGCTGGGGCGGGGCTGGGGATCAGTCACCTTACCAGGAGGGGGCTTGTGTGCTGGGGAGCAGGGGGCGGGGGTTAGGTCAGTCATCTCAAGAGCAAAGTTGAGCCTGTCAGAAGCCAAAAGGTGGGGTGCCATTTGGGAAACAGCTCCTGAACCCCTTCCTCTGTCCATAGCAGGCAGAGCTTAGGGACCCTAAAGATGACCCTTTTTCAGTCCTGGAAACTACATGCCCTTAGAGGCCTTGACAGCTGCCTGCTGGTACCTGAGAGTACAGAGACAAGGGGAATTCACTGTGCGTGCAAACAAAGGCCAGATCTTCCCTGCTCTGCAACTCAGAGAAACTGACTACGTAGATGTCACGTGACCAGTGAGGGTCCTGGATATGGCTGGGCCTGGTTCACATGCCAGCTTAGCCATTCCCAAGACTATCTACCCTCTCCCTGGAGCACCACTTCATCTCCCCTCCTCACTCTGTATATAAGAGACATTTCACTGTCTGGGGTCCACCCCTATGGCGCCCTCCCTCTTACTGGGTATCCTCTGCTGGGCTTGGGACAGTCAGTGCCGGAAACACAAGGCTCTCACTTTCATTGGTATCCACATTTCTCCTCTGCAAGGCAAAGCAGGAAGAAGACTTGAGGCTTGTAGTCCCACAGTAAGCCATTCAAGGACCCTTTCCTCTCAGGAGGCAGGCCCTGGGCCTCAGCCCCACCCACCCGGTGTGCTGTGCCTCCTGGACAATGTGGGCACACAATGATGCGCTATCCCGCACTTGGGCTTTCTGTCTCGCCTGCTGAGGAAACAGGAAGAAATCTTGGGGCTCTGCTGCCCACACCTAGCTCCCCAGAAGGGCACTGCCCAGACCCCAGGACCCCATTCTGGGTCTGGGCCTGGGGCATACCATGGAGTAATCTCAGAGAGGTCACAAGACAACCCAGCCCAGGGACAAAAGGGCAAAGAAGGGAGGCCAGGGGTGGCTGTGTCCAGCTTGGTGGAAGTTTTGGGACTGAACAGCACAAATACCTGTTTCCCGGGTAACCTGAGCCTGTAATTATGGCTAAGCCCTGGGAGGGTGTGCAGAGCCTACAATGCCTACACTTGGAGGCTGGGTGAAGAGACCCTCAGCTATCATTACCATGGCAGGGTGCATTGAGTCAGGTGGGCTCAGGTTACCCAGGCTCACAGTTGGTGTGTCACCTGCCTCAGCAGAGAAGGAGGCTCTGCGGGCCCAGGGGCATTACAGCTGCTCTGAGGAGCAGAGGCAGTTCCTAACCTTGGCAATGACTACTGAAGCTCTGGGTGCATTGAATTTGCTTTGAGCCCCCTCCCAGGACGGCGATCTCATTGTTTGCCCTCAGATAAGAAATGTGGGCTCATGTGTTTTCTTTCCTTGAGAAAATGTCAGGTCCCTGGACTGTGTCTGCCAGACAGGAAGAGCTGGGTGCGGAGGGGAAAGCCTCCCTCAGTCTACCCTTCCCACCTCCCCAGCACCCACTGGGCCCTCATGCCCAGCTGGAGTCTCCTTGGGGCTTTCTTGCTGGTTTGGAAATGGTTCCTGCAGCCCTCCAATCGGCAAATGAGACAGTAATGTAGGGAAGATGTCCTTTCTCCCAGCCACCCCTGACCCAGCTGGTAGCTGACATGTGGACACTGGATTCCCAGGCCCTGGCATGTGGGTGGTCGGTGGCCCCAAGCCACACCAGCAGCTTGGTGGCCTAATCCTTGGCTAATTTGCGACGATCCTCTCTGCTGGCTCTCAGAGAGGTGGGTCCCGGGTACCCCCACGCAGGCTCAGTGGTCAGGCCTCAGTAGAACAAAAGGTGGCCTGTTTCCGCCTCTGCCTCAACTCGGCTTAAGGACATTTTTCTCATTTTTGACCAGCTAATGTCTTGGAAAAGAAAAATAAGTTGTCTGATCGTGTTAAGTTTAATCTTTACCTCATCCAACACTGTAGGTGCCCAGACTGATGTCACCAAATCAACGAGGTCAAGGTCTTCCAAGGCCTGTTTGTAAACTCTCTTGGCTTTTTCACAGTTCTTATTCCCATGTCCCCATGCAAGGGAGGCAGGTCCCACAGACCTCACACATCCTCATGGTTGACCTTGCAGTGGACCTGGCTTCTCCAGGGCAGAAAGTTTGGTTCTACAGAACGAGTGTTTCCTCCCCTTGGTGCTACAGATGGATAGCCATCTTCTTAGCCCAACACTCCTTCCCAGCACGCCATGTCTGCTGCTTTGTACCCTTACTTGTTGGCTGGCTAACTCTTTGTCTTCAGAAATCAAGATGGCTGTCTTAGCCATGGATCTTTCTAGAATATCATTTCTCTTCACTGGGCCTATCTCCACTCTACCCTTTTCTGTGTGTTTCCTCTCTGTCAGGGACCTGAGAACAGCTTCTCTCCCCATTCCATATCTACTCTCAAGAGGCAGGGTAGGACGCCTTGGCCCCCAGAACTCAGGTTCTAACTATAGTTAGAACCAAGATGTCGGCTGCCCTCCTTCTGATATGACTGGCCTTTGGGGATGCCCTTGAACAGGTTGATGACTTTCCCATCAAGGTGATGTCCAGCTTCCTGGGGAAAGAAGGGACTTCTACAAGAGGCCACTCGTCCCACATCTTCAGCCCCTGGCAGGTAGCACAGCCTCGTCCCTCTCGAGGGTCCCTCTTCCACTGCCTTCTGGGATGGTAGGAAGTTCATAAACTGGGTCCAGTTGGCTTTGTCACCCCTAGCTGAGGGATCTCCATGAGCTGTCAGCCTCTGTGGGAAATGGAGGGAAATCAGATGGGGCTTAATGCAATTGCTTAGGGCTTGAAGGGGGCCTCAGTGAAGACAAAGGATGGTCACTGAGGATCATTCCCATTGGTGGTGGATGCCAAGGAGCATCTCGAGGGTCCTACTCCTAATGACTGCAGAGTTGTTATCCTGGAGGGCCCTGCCTACACGCAACACATAAGGGCTAGTGAGACTCTAGGTTTTGTAATTCAAGAAGCCAAGCCCTGCTGCTCTGTCCAGTCCCAATCCCGCTTCTGAAGACGGTCTATCTGAAGACATGTTGGAAGAACTCCCCAGGCCTAAAAACTCCCCTACCCTACTTTGGCAGTGGGAGAAGCAGTCTTAGGGTACCTGGAGCCAGAGCCTGGGAAGGCCTCTCTCTGTTACACAAAGCTCTTCCTGTTAGAGGCCTGACACAGGTGTCTCCTCCGGAGACAGGTATGTCCTGGGCATACCTGGAGAAGGCAGGCTGTGGAGGTACCACATTGGGGCCTTGGGTATCAAACTCCCCATAGGGCTGCTAGCTAAGTGGACAGCCTTTACCAAGTGGCACTCTAGGCCCAAGACCACTCACCTATTCAAGCTTCTGGTCAGACACATGCGGTCCCACGCTGACACCCTACAGACACACAGGTTAAACTCCCCTGAGCCCATTGCAGTGTCTCCTGTCAACACAGGGTCCTGTACAGTTAACATAGTAAAGTGCCAGTTATAGGCCTACGTCCTGCACAGTAGGAAACGTCTTGCAAGCAGCCAGGACCCTGGATGTGCACTCGGCTGGGCTACCCTGCCAAGCTTCTTGGATTCTAGGTCCTTGTCCCTGTTTCCCACAGATTTCCATGTGGATATGCTCAAAGGAGGCTGAACCAAAGAAGCCAAAAATGACTCAATTTTAAATGAACCATATATTTCTCTGTCAGAAAAGTAGAGGTGTTGGTGTCTCCAGACAACAGTATAAATCATACAACTCTAGAATCGTCTGGATCTCATAGGTGCCAGATCTACAGGGAGCGATGTCAGAGTTTGAAGAAGGATAGCAAAACAGAGAGGGGAAGAGATTTGGAGCAGGTTAAAAATGCACCTGCCACCTTTGCTCGGCCTTCGGGGTCTGCAGTGGTGACCTACACATGGTAAGAACTCTCCCTAAAGTTCAACCAATCGGTGAAACGTGCACAGCCCTCTGGAAGGTTCTAGAAAGTTCTACACGATTCTGGAGTGTTTAGAGAAGGTTCTGGGATGTTCTAAAAATCTGTGTCCTAGAACTGCCCTCAAAGGCCTAAGGCACTGCTCTGACCGGGCTCATGTCTCTTTTCTTTTTCTATTTAGCAGCTTCCACTCCTCGGCCCAGAATGTGGCACTAGTCAAACCATCCTGGTTCAAAATGTACCCTCTGCACCCCCAACATCCTGTCTGCCCACACTACGGAGACCAGAATGCAGATTCTAAACCCTAAACTCAGATAAGTAAGTTTAAACCTTTAAAAAGTGCCCCTAATGCCCCATTGTGCCCTTGATTGCTCGTTTTCCAACTATATAATTAGCATGTAAAGAATGCTCTCCTCTAAATTAAATGGCAGTAATTGGGTTTTTTAAAAACTAATTTAAATCCTAAACCCTTTGAAAAATTGTCATTGTTTACATATTAGATGGACTAGCATTTTAAGTATTATAGACTAACTTAACAGCTTATTGAGGACATAGGTCTGGAGGGGAGAGGAGGAAGAGAGAGCCCGCTGAAAGCCTGAGAGATTGGGAAGGGCTCTGGGAAGTGAGCCCGTCACTCAGGACATGGAAGTGGCTACCCTGTGAGGTTTGCAGAATTAGGGGCCCTGGGCTGCCTGAGCCTAGGTTCCACTGAGGCCACCACCCATACCTACAACGGGGGCACTTCTTATTACTAGGGACGAAGTAGAGACCAGTATGGGAGTCTCTCCTTCTCCAGTAGTGTGAAAATATTTGCTTATTGTTTCTAGAGTTGTTTAGTTAAATTAATCCTTACATTGCAAAGATTCATGTTGAGGGAGATAAGGGTTTAAATTATTTTCATTTCAACATTGACCAAAAAGTGAGAAATGTCACATTCTTCCAGAATAAAAAATAATGCTTCCAGTCACCCTTTAATCTAACAATGTGATAATATTACAGGGGAAAAAAACAATGTTTTGTTTTCCCTTTAAACTTGTGGAAGAAAAATGATTTTCAAGTTTTCCTCAAAAGGGGAAAAAGTAAGGTGGGCAACAAAAGGAGTGTTTAAACGCGGAAATGAGACCTTGTCTTTCCATGTGTTTGGGGTGTCTGGTCAGAAGAGCAGTACAGACAAAAATAATAGAAAACGCTGGGCTGTGGCCATTAGGAGCAGCAGAGCGAGCCATACACAGCCACATGCCCTGGAAGAAAGTGGCCTCGTTAGTAGACTCCTGCAGGATACAGAAATGACTGTTCCCCTCTCTGGAGCCCCACAGCAAAACAGAGTCCAGAAAGATAGGAAAATGGCATGGAGATGTAGAAAACGTCATCTCCACAGACAGCATAGCCACCAAGGGTGAAGAGGGAAGCTGGAGGCTCTCCAGCCTCCACACCAGACCCCAGACCCCTCAAGGGGAAACCAAGTCACACCACAAGATAAAAAGGTAAACAGGGAGGATGACCTCACTCAACCAAACAGACGTGAAATCATCAATGGGCTCCCGAGACTTAGGAAACCAGAGGCAAAAGTCCCCCAGAAGGCAGAAAGGTGGAGAGTGAGTGAATGGGGTATTTTCCTCACCCCCAAATCTCCAGTAATATTAACAGTATGGAGGGGTGGCACCCTAACAGAGGCCTTAGAAGCCAGGTCAGTGCTCCTCACTATGTACCCCTGACTGTACTTCTAGAGTCCTAGCATTGCTGTGATGCTAGGGTGTGCTTGCACAGGATACAGGGAATGTGCACTGGCTCCTTGTGGCCTCAGCTGCCCCTCTTCCTCAGGACCCCAACTGATAATGCCTCACTGCAGGTTGAGACCCCAAAGCCCACAAAACTTCCTGCTGAGGACACACTGAACCTTGGGTATGGCCAGGCCAGAGTCAGGACAAGGACAAAGGGACCCATGAGCTTTTCACTGAGATCAGCAGCCTCATCAGTACCTGCCCCAAAGACTCTGGGACCCCAAAACCCTGGGTTACTGGGCATGTAGCAGGGATCTGCAAGGTCCATTCTGGAATATGTCACTGGGGCTTAAAGTCTTAACACTTTTCTTCAAATATATAGAAATTTCTGGCCCACGGTGGGCATCTCTCCTCCTTCCTGGATTCTTACATACCACAGCTAGCAGGTGAGGCCCTGTCCTCTGAGCCCTGCTGGCTAGAAAGGCTAGTGGCCCCTTAAGGGCCCTAAAGTCTTTGGTGGATACAATGGCTATGACCCTCCCCTGGCACTAATTCCACATGGGGTGGGGTGGGGCCTCCAATTCCTGGGGCCATGGCTTCCTTCTCTCATGTATTTATTTATTTTTATGTAGAATAAGACTCTGTTATCTCATAAGGAGAAACACATCCACGGATTCGTACAGGGACAGCCAGTGATACAATCACCCAGAAATAGCAACTCAACAATGACATGGGCCGCCACAGCAAGACAGGGAAACAAAATTGTCCTCTAGGGGCTAATGTGGCAACAGAGGACTCTCCACCCAGGTGCTGCCCAAGCCCCATAAGACAGGTTGCCACCCAGGCATCCCAACAGACTCAGCCTCCATCCATCACATCCTAACCCACGGACATCTACAGCAGTCGTAGAGGCTGCTTTGGAACCTCCTGAGCTGGGAGTTGGGAGACAGGAGGAGCAGCAGTACAGAGACAGTGTGCAAGGCTTCCAAGCTGGGCCTTTAGGTACAGAGAGGAGCCTACCACACAGTCCTGTATGGATGGGCCACACCATAATGCACAAGCTGAGTGTATTTTACGTCCCTGAGCTGAAATCTCTCAGCTCTCATGTCCCAGGCCAAGTAGTTCCCACTGCAGAATAAAATTTCACCATCACAGAGCTACATAGAGTGCTGGGTCCTGGACTATTTCAACCTCTTTCCTTTCTATGGTCACTCAAGGGACACTGTGACTAGTAGAACGGCATACAAGTCACCTCTAAATAGTTTAGATTCCCCTTCACTTGGGCTGGAATAGGAAGTCACCAAGTCTCGGGGACATACTCCCAGCTCCCTCGATGTCTGTCAGACTCTCTGCTCTTTGTTTTCTTTCCACCATAGCTCGTTGGTCCCTGTGATGCAGATGGTGTCGAGGCACAGGCCTCAATTTTCATTTTCAACCACTTAGAATTGACACTAACTCCTTTGGTGGCAAGGCTGACCCTAGGGCTTCATTCCTCCCCTGGAAGGAAATGTGGTGGCCTTTTCTCAGGAACTGGCTACTTAGGTAGAGGTTCCAGAAAGGGTCCCCGGATGCAAGGAATCCCTTGATACGGGCCAAACACAGAACTTTACCCTTGGCTCAGAGCCCTTCCTGGGGGCCTCACACCAACCTCTCTGCTCTAGGTACCCAGACCCTTCAACAGGAAGCCAAAGCCTCCAGGCAGCTGTGTATGGTCCCATGCTACCCTCTGTCCCACTGCTCCATGGCATCCCAGAACGTTCTACATCCACAGGGACCCTTTGACCTTCCCACTCTCATGGGAAAATTTGCCTCCTGCTCAGAGAAGTAGATGCAACCTCCACACAGGGTGTGGACACAGCCCAGAGAGGCCCGCTGACCCCCGGCCTACTGTCCCAGCTCAGGGGCTCAAAGCATCTGGATCCTTTTATAGGCCGAAGGGATCTGCTCAGCAGCCAGTCTTCCAAAATGAAACCAGAAACCAGGTCTAATCATTTGAGCTTGATAAAGACTCCCCAAGTGCCCGGGGAAGCCAGGGTTGGGTCGCACAGGCAACTGGTTTCCTTTCTCCCCAGACACTTGGGTTGTGCAGGCAACAAAATGAAATACATTGGCTGCACCCACTGAGTTGAGGGGTGGGGGCCTATCTCACAGGGGCATCGTCTGGGTAAGATGATATCAGATGTAGCAAATAAGAAAAGCAAAGTTCAAGAAACCAACATATATCGGCTTTTGGCAAAGTGTGTGCACCCCTGTTATGCATTTGAAACAACTTGGTGCCAAGTCGTAGCAGGCTCTCCTTGCCAGGAACCAGGAGAGGTCAAGCGAGGATCGCAAAAGAGCACGGAGATTTGTCTTTAAAAAGCACAGTGCTGAAATCTATTTCAGTTTTGCAAAACAAGAGACTGTCTGGGTCTCTGTCTCTCCGTCTCTGTCTCTCTGTCTCTCTCTCCTGGCCTTTCCCTTTTCAATTTAAAACTACTGTCTACACTGAGTTCCCACCGCCAGACTCCAACTATCCAGGCCTGACTGAGCCTGGTATGAGACAGGGAACTGTGTAAATGGGTTCAAGACAGACAGGCAGTCCTACTAGGCTCCTGGGTACTACACGGAGCTTCATGGTCAGGCTTGGGGCCTTGTGACTAAATCCGGGGAAGCAAGCCCCCAACCCTGAAACCTGCAGAATGTATGGAAGAAGTAACGAGCACCAAGCCCGGCATCTCAGTGCTCCTGCCCACTTCAACCCTCATACCCCAATCTACAGCCTTTCTGAAATATTCCCTGCACCTTCCGGTCTCTATAGCCATGCATAACGCTGTTCCCTCAGCAAAACCGCCCTCTGCTCTGCCTGTGGAACATCTCCGTTCCGGGCCGAGCTGGAGCCACTGCCAGGCCTGAATCCTGCCTCACTTTCTCCTGCCTTCTGAAAAGTTCTCATGGGAGCCCAGGAGGCAATGCCAGTCTCCTGAGCATGGAGGGGGGATGCGGCTTGGCACTGAGTATACAGCTCTGAGTTTCCACAGCATCCTGTGACATTGAAAGACCTGCCAGGTGACCAATGTCCCGGCAGGATCCACAAATACATCATCTAACCACCTAGTCAGAGAGACAGATGCTACCAGCAGGTAACCTGAGTGATTACTCACTATGTAATCCTCATCAAACCCCCAGGTCTCACTGTACCCATCTGTACAATGGGTCTGTTCTATGCCAAACACAGGGAGGAAGGAGCTGGCAGGGCAGAAGTGAAGCTTGAGTTTCAGGACACCATCAGACAGGCAGATATTTTCCCAGGCTAGATGAGCTGTGAAGGCAGTGAGAGCCACAGGGACCCGCTAGCCGCGAGGAGAGGCCAGCGGCGCCCGCGCCCACAATGGCCCCTTTCTCCCTTCGTTGATTGAGACAGTTGAGTGTGGAATATTTAAACAGTTGTATATTCACAGATTGCAAGACGAGAGACGATTACCTAAGGACGAGGTCCGCCGGGCGATCAATGCATAATCAGATAACTGCCCAGCTCGGCAAGGCTTTACGGGAACATCAGCCACTCACACTCTAGTTCCTCCTGCTAATTAAGCAGCCTGTTAATTGCTCCCGGCCTCTAATGCCCCTGTCATTATGCCCATAACAGCTTGCCTGACAGCAACAGTCCCTGAGCTCGGGGCCCACAAAGGACTGGAGCCCTTAATGAATCAGGGCAGCGCAGGGACCTGGTCCCATTGGCCCTGCGCCTTGCCTGTCCTGTACTGCACTGGGCTCTGAGTGGGAGCTGGCACAGGAGGGTCAGCGCCCCTCAAGTGGACCACGCAGGTTACAAATGACATAGCCCGCTTTGATAGCAGCCAGTAGCCAAGCTCCAAGGGAAAAAGACTCTCTTTACCCCTTCAAAAATCACCAGATCTGGTGGAGGTGTGCTCTGTCCTAGACTCACATTCCTCTGGACCCTGGACCAACACTAGCCACACAAACCTCTAGATATTCAGAGTTCAGCCCAGTGGCTACTCTGTCTTTTAAGGACTCAGCAGCAATCTGGTGGCTCTGAGAAAGTTACCATGCCTCAGTTTATCCTGTATGACCTGAGGGTGACAGCAACTACAGGATTGGGGGAGGGAACAGAAGGCCGCTCCTTCCTGGAACCACGCTCTCCTTCCATCCATAGCAATGTCCCTAAGTCCATGCTACACCAATCAGCTCTGAGACTCTCAGGCAACTCAGGTCTGGATGGCACATTGATCAGGGACAGTAGAAACACGGGCCTTCACCATGAGGTATGGCTGCCAATGGTGCTCACCACAGGGCTCTGCTGCCCTTGGCGCTGACCAGCTTTAGCAAGTCAAAAGAACATATCAGGCAAAGAGAAGCCCAAGAGAGGTATGTTTGACTTGGTCTGGTGGGCAGGTTTTTCCAGAGGCACAGAAACCCGGAGAGCAGACGGGCCTGAAGACTGCAGAGAGCCGGGTCCGCAGAAGCCTGAGGAGTACTGGGAGTTGTGCCGCCACCATGCCAAACGTCACTACCTCCCACAGGCACTACCTCTTGGCTTCTTCCTTTGTCCCTCTACTCCACAGGGCCTGTCCAGCTGGAGAGGAAGAGCGTTCAGGTGGAGCACATGCTCAATGGCCCTGAAAATCAGTCTCCAAAGTGTTGATATCCTCCCTCCCCCGCTTACTCTGCTAGCACTCCCAAGCCAAGAGGTGTGACAGGACATGGCTACCAGGCAGCGTGGAGACATAGGTTCAGACTTGTCTGTCCATTGCCCTCTTGGCTCCTGCCCTCCAGGGCAGCATGGCTGGAGCTGCTTAAGTGAGCAGGCCTTGAATACGGTGGGGAGTTACTGTACACTCCTCCTTACTGGGTGGTATATAACACTTGATGGCTACAAGGCAATAGACCCTGTTGGAAGTCATTGGCCAACCCAGCTTGACCGTGGGTGATGTAGAAAGGTCATCTGGAGCTCAGAAGAATTAGATCTTCTACTACAGCTATTGGGCCCAGGCTGTGTCTCAGTCTAGCCCTGACTCTTCCACTTCCAGTAGTTCTTAGAGATGGGAGACAGTGGGAATACCTAACGCTGGAAGATTCTTCCTCAGGCCAGGCCACCATCTGTACAGAGGAAGGTCACTTCATCCTCCACCACAGGGGGACAAGGTGAATGTGAACTTCCAGACAGTAACCTTCCACAATAGCTTGGTAAGCATCCCAGAGACCCCGCCTCATTCTTTCCCCCAAATCAACAGGGGCCACATGACTTGCCTGAAGTACCTTCAAAGCGGCTTAAAACCCAGTGGTCCAACTCTCTCAACAAGGCTTGGGGCCTCCCAGGACGCAAGCAGAAAGCCCTCCAGATGTGCTGACCCTCATCTAGAAGTCAGCAGCTGTAAAGCCCTGACGTTCCTACCTTCCCAGGGTCCTAGAATGGGCTGTGTGTCACACCCTCCATGTCTAGCTATGTCCACCTGAGAAAATTCAGGGTCTCTAAACCTGGGAGTGTGGTTCTGAACTCTGTGCTGGAAGAGCCTATGGGGCAGTGGCAGTGGCTGTCACAGCCTAACTCAGAAGGGTTCCAGGCTGCAGCAGGTGGCCCTCTCTACTCTTTTGAAGAAAACCACTCCCCCCCATGGCCCCTACATTCTTGAGTGGGCCTGAATATCACAGTTGGGGTTATACTCTTGGCAGATGCCCAGGGACACACTGCCTCAGCCACTGCCTCTCCACTGGGGACTGGCTCCAATAGTGAGCACCATCTGGGTGCTCTGGCAGAGGACATGAACCCTGCTGGGAATCTGACCACAAACACTGGCCGGCAGTGCTGCATCCCTTGTGTGAGGGCCTCAGACCCTAAAGATCATACACTGAGGGTAAGTGATGTCAGAGTCCAGGGAACAGGGCAGGACTGCTCTAAAGACTTGGGGGCCTCCTGTCAATACACCCCATAGCCATACAGCCACCACATTCAACCTCAACATCTGCCCCCGTGCTGGGCCTCAGCCTCAATCCTCTGGAAGAGAGGGTATTAAGTGAGAGGGTTGATTTCTCCTTCAGGACACGATAGACAGAAGGGGTCTTTCTTCCCTGGCTGCCCGACTCTCTGCGCCCAATTGCCCAGAGCACCAAGCCCCTGATAGTTCTCAGGCCCACAAGCTCCACACGTGGGTGCTCTGCCTCTCCGCTTCTTCGTGCTTTGAGTCCTGGTTTGAATTTGCAAGGCTGGGGCTGGTTTTCATTCCCTGGCAGCCGCCTTCCTAGAGCCTACAGGAAGATTCAACCTGTTCAAAGTAGGAATAAAATAAGATACAACAGCATCTCTCCACCCCCCTGTTATTAAATTAAAAATTCTAGCCAGTAAGGGAAACTCTAAATTTGATTTCCTTTCCTGGGCTGTTTTTAGCACGGGGGGCTGAGCCTGGAGGAAGGGCAGCATCCTGGTATTTGTTGAATCAAAATGCTTACATTTTTTTCACTCATAGAATAATCCTTTCTTCCCCGCAGGTACTTGAGTATTGTTTACTCTGCCTAAACCCTACACTCTTCCACACTGCTGTCAGAGCTGCCAAAGGGGCCCAGGGCAAGCCAGCCACCCTCAAGTGGCCTGTGGGCCTCTCGGATAGGGCTTTTTAAAGACATTGCGTCAGGCTTATGAAAAACTTAAGGACATGAGAGGGGATGCCGCTCGCAGCAGACGTCGGCCCTTACTGAGAAAATGGTTTTCCTGTGATGGAATACTTTGGGACTTTCCTATGCACAGCAGCTTCCCTGGACTGTTTAGGGGGACATGTAGTTGTAGTAACTCAGCAAGAGGAATTATCCTGTTGTGAGAAGATGGGACCCAAGGTGTCTCGGTAAAGGCCTCGAAATCATTAGACCTGTTTTGTTTTTCTAACACCAAATGAAGAGACTGGAAGGGGAGAGGCGGGTGGGCAGGAAAAACTCCTGGCAGGCAGTCCCCAGGGAGCCACTCTTGAGAGTTCCCTATGCCTAGACCAGAATGCAGCCCTCGCCCGCCTGACCTCCCCAGTCACCATGGGCAGGAAAGACGCTCATGGCGGAGTGGTTCCCCTAATAAGATCCATACTCTGCCGGGCGCACATTCGATATAAAAGATCTGGCGATAGCCTCTGCCGAAGCCTGTGAACTAGCCCAACTGAAGGGCCTTTGTTCGGGGAGATTACAGTGGGGTTCACTTTCACACCACGTGATGGTTCACTCACTACATCATGGGGTTACTGACGTGGCCGTGGCCTCTTCTCCCTCCCAGCTCCAGCCAGGGCCACACATCCCAGGGAGGTCTCAGTTCCTCCAGAAAGGAGGGGGTGCTGGGTGAAGAGAGTCCCACATGGATGGATAGCTGGCAGAGCGGGGCCAGGCTACAAGCAACTAAGGTACGAGTTCACCAACCTCAAGGGTTCCGAGGCTGCCTTTCAGCCCTGCCCCAAAGTCCCTAACTGGCTACCTGTCTGTCTACCCCTTCACGGCACAGACTCACATCTGCTTCTCTGCATTTGCAGGTCTGTTCACTTTTTACTGCCACCCTTTGTCCCACACTTACTAGTTCTAGGAAGAAACTAGGATCAGTGGCCACGGGGGGCCTCTGAAGGCTTCCGCCACTCACAGGAGTCCCAGACCCTGGCTGTCCCGGTTAGGGTATGCCGGCTCCCTGCCACTCTTGCTGCACTTCATCTTAATCAAGGGTGATCTTTCCAGAGGCCAGCAGCTCAGTGCTTTCCTTCCGGGCAGATGGCCTCTAAAATGAAAATTGTCTTTAAAAAGCAAATACCGTCCTCTCCCACCAGTACAATACCACCTTCACAGGCAGGCACATGCTAAGCAGCTACCCTGGCCTTGCTGGAGGGTAGGTTCATGGGGACCAGCCCTATTCGGGCAGGCTTTCCCCTACCTGCTGATCCCATGCTGCCACAGGGTCCAGTTGCCCCGGGGCAGACAGGCTTCTTGCAGGGCAGGCTGTCCCCGGCCTCCAATCTCCCCTGCTTCCCCCAGCTCTGCCTAAGAGCTCAGCACTAATTGCAGCCTTTTCCTGTACAACAGAAAGAAAAGAGGAGAAAACACCCACTTATGTTGTCCCAACACGAGATTCTGACATGTTAACAAGTTTATTATATCCTGTTTCTAATCTAAACACAGAAGGAGTTCTGGGCAGAAGTAGGAAGCCGGCCTCCAACGGTTTTCTCTGGGCCGGTAGCTTCCCTTCTCCTGATCACCACGGCTGGGGTGGCTCCCCCAGACCCACTGGTCCCAGGTGACCCCTATTCCAAGTCCATGAGCCTTTTCCAACAAAGATACCCTACCCTTAGGTCTGCAGAGGCAATGGAGAGGCCAGAGGACTCCAGGTTTCTCTTTATCTATCTTTGCCTCTCTTTCCTGGTTTTTTTCAGGGTGGTAGTAGACCCTTGGGAGTCTCTAATAACAAAGAACCAAGTTCATACTTGGAATGGTCTTTCGGCATCCAGCAATCCCCTTATGTTCACGAACAAAGCCCCTTCCTCTCCCCAGGGCTCCAGAAGCCCCCCCTTGCTTCTGTCTTTGTGCCAAGCTCCTGAGCCTTGTCTTTTAAGCAAGGAAAGCTTGTACTCCTCTCTGCTTCTCAGATATATCATCCACTTCAAGGCAGCTAGAGCTATCTTGAGCTAAGCAGTAACCCTGACCAGGCTAAAGAGGCCCAGCCCCACCCCCAGAATGTTCCAGCACAAGGGGAGGGGTGGCTGGGACTTAGGGAAGGAGAGACACACAGTCTCTGGGGGACAACATGATACAGGGCCAGCATGGAGACATCCACAGATTTAGTCAATCTCCTTTATCGCTAGGATTTCAAGCTGGAACTGATAACAGCCAGCGGCTGGGTCGGGCCCTCAACTTCCTATCCTCCTCCCAGAAACACCCTGGCCGCCTGTGGAACCAGGACCAACAGGGGGCAGAACGACCACCTGCCTTGAGCAGGGAGGCATTCTCTACTCTGCTGCTCTGGGCCTGTCTGCATCTGCAATCCCGAGAACTCAAATGCCACAGGACCAAGGGCAGAGCTCCTGTCTCAATCGCAAATGGCTTCTTCTGTGTGTATGTGATGTGAGGAGGACCTCTGGGGGCTGCAAAGGCCTAAGGGGCCTCTACCCACTCTCTCTAGAGCTCCACAGATGGGCCATGTCAGCTGTGAGGGGACAACACAGCATGACCAGGGGCATGCCTTTCTCAGCTTCGGCTGTGATTTCCAAACACTGATCTCCTGGCTTCCCTTAAGGACAGAATCTGTCACAAGAATCTCGTTGTGTAAAAAGGCAGCACAGGCTGACACACCTGGGCTCTCAGGCCTCAGGCTTCGGCTTCCTCGTGCAGACAGGCATCTAGGATTCTCTACCCAGTTTGCTTGCTCAGTGGAGTCAGAAAACACACACGCGCGCACATGACCCCCCCTATCCTGGAAACAGGCCACCAGAAGAGCAATTCAAGTCTCTCAATGGGATGCCCCCAGGTCCTAGGCCATAGAAACTGCCCTAAGAACACTCATCCCCACTTCCACCAGAGGCCAGGATGTCAGGGAGGCCAAGGCTGTGAAACACACCCCCACATACCACATCCTTTCAGGAAAATGGCTTTCCAAGCAGAGGTCTGGAGAGAGGTAATTAACCTGACCCCAGAGGCCCAGGGCTTGCAGTAGGTCACCTGTGTGGCTACACAAAGAGCCACCACTGTGCAGGGACAGGCTGTAGCACTCTGCTCACATCGTACAAGGCAGGCAACATGCTCTCCCCCACAAGTGCCTGGGAAGGGAGCCCCACTGTGGTCCAGAGGCAGCAAGGGGCTGGCTGCTCCTGAAAGCAAGGTTCGCCAAGCAGGGAGCCATCCACACGGACCTAGGGTCGATGGAGAGCTAACTGGAGTCACAAGGCCAGTGAGTCGGCCACAACAGCCCTGGACACGAAGGCAACACAAGAAAGAGGAAAGACAAGGAAGGATGGCTGAGGTTCAGGGCCACACTGTCCCCCGACATCCTCAAACTGCAGCATGGCCCCTGTGGGCCTCACACCACACCCTGACAGGTTCTCCTCTTGGCAAAATGCTCCAAAACATTAGGAAGGGGCTGTTGCTTCCTCTCTGTCAAGAGACTCTTCAATATCTCAGGCTGTCTGCCCTATCCTGTATCTGCATATACATACAGGTGTACACACACACACACACACACACGCACGCACGCACGCACACACACACACACACACACACACACACACACACACACACACACACAGTCACACACTTGCACAGCATGCCAGCAGAACCCCTATGCATACAAGTTCCCCAGTCGTAAGTGGAACACTCTGCGTCCCAGATGACTTTCCCGTTGGGACATGGTACAGTCACCTAGAGGAGCATTAGTGATATCCCTGTGGCATAAGCCATGTCCCCGCACCTTGGTGGCTACTGCATCATAGCAGATGCCTGAACCACAGGACTTGGGGTGCAGACCCTATGGGTACCCCAGTCTGTACTCACATCAGCTCAGCGTGATCAGGGCCCCAACAAGGGGCCAGTGCTTCCCCACATAGTGGATAGGGCACTTGCCACCTGGTCCCCAGCTCCTTTCTGGACAACTATGTCTTTCTACACTCAGCAGATCTGAATGAGACTTCAAGAACGTCAATTTTCACGGGAAAGTGGTTTTGTGTGTGTATCATCTCTATATGTACATGTATTTGTGTCTGAGTTGTGTGTGTGTTTAACTGTGTGTGTATCTGTTTGTGTTTGTGTGTGAATGTATCTGTGTATGTTGTACGTATGTGTCTTTGTAGTTATGTGCATCTATTTATAGTGCTATATATGTGTGTCATGTGTTTAAGTATGTCTCTATGTATGTATCTATCTGTGTATATGTGTGTATAAATGTGTGTCTGTATGTCTATGTTGTGTGTCTGTGTATATATGTGTGTGTATGAATATTTGTCTATGTGTATGTATGTATCTGTGTGTCTCATGTATGTCCTATGTATGTATGTATGTATGTATGTATATGTGTATATATCTGTGTACCTGTCTGTATTTATCTACATGAGTACGTGTGTGTGTGTGTGTGTGTGTGTGTGTGTGTGTGTGTGTATCTATGTGTCTGTGTTTATCTGTATGGAAGTGTAGAAACTTTTATGTATATCATTTATTTATGTGTGAATCTATCTGCCTGTGACTGTGTGTTTATGTGTGTATGGTGTTCTCATTCATGATCTTTCTGAATGTGAGCTAGGAGGAGCCAAGAGTCTGTACGGTACTTATGTATATGTTGTACATGTGTATGAAGACCCACAGAGCCTCTTTCTGTATGTGAAGGAAGGTTATAAAGGTGCTTAAAAATTAGGATCTGAAATCCCCATAGAGAGACAGCCTGGAAATTAGATACAGGACAGGGAGGCCTGTGGTCCTGGCTCAACCATTGCTGGTCATCTGAGTCAGCTGTGAGCTGAGATGTCCTCAGACTCATCAGGAGTACTGGAATATCCAGAGCCATAGGCAGGCCCAGGTGGCTTCCCAACACTGGAGATTGATGCTGGCGTCCCTGGCCGTCCAGTCATTCTCTGGTCTGGTCCATTCAAGGACTCGTGCAGAAGAGAACAGAAAACAAAAGCCAACATGGCAGCCCCACAGGACAACATGGGAGGCATGGGCCACCTAGGCTCCAGACACCCCCCAGTTCTGCATCTCACTAGTTCTTCTGGGATGAGGCAGATGCCAGGGCAGGGGAAAAAAGGTTTATTGCACACACACACACACACACACACACACACACACACACCAGCCACTTCCCAACCACCTCTACATAGACCCTCAAACCCCTGGTTTCAATTGGCCTGATTCACGCACGGTCTAATCCGATTTCCTACTCTAAAGAAGCCGCAGCCAATACCAGCGGAATGTGGGGCCAATGCCCCTGGCCCTGCTTGCCACATTTGTATTTAAAGTGCCCTTGAACCCAGGCCAGCCTGGGGCAGCTCACAGAGGCAGGGGTGGAGGTGAAAAACCAGGAATGAATTACACCAGAGGATGTTAGCCTAAAAACCGTGGCCAAAAACTTAAAGTATAAGTACAGAAAGGGGGAGTCTCTCCTCTGTGGAAGACACATTGCCCTCCACAGGAGCCCTCAATCTTACCACACTTGAGTGGGTGCTGGTAGGGGAGCCACACTTGCCTGCCACCCACACCTGTACCCTCCTACCTCACGACAGTTTGCTGGAGCCCAACTCTCCTCATCCAACACTCGAATTCCCTTTCTGCACTTTGGGAGTGGCCTCGGCTGTGATTCCTGACGGGCCAAAGGACGTAGGCCTCGCTGCCCTAGGAAACATGCTGGTGTCTAGGGCTGGTTGGGGCAGGATAGAGGCGTCAGGCTCAGCAGTGAGAGCGTAATCTTAAGCTACATTGTCAGTCAGGGCAGACCCACAGAGCCTGGGTAGAGGCAGGGCAACACAGAGTGACCACTAGCTCTCCTTCCTACTCCACCAACCTTGCAAAGATCCTGGTGATGTAAGGCATGGCGGCGCACACCTTTAACCCAGGACTCAAGAGGCAGAGGCAGGTGGATCTCTTGAGTTCGAGGCCAGCTTGGTCTACAGAGTGAGTTCCAGGACAGCCAGGGATATACAGAGAAACTCTGTCTCAAAAAAAAAAAAAAAAAAAAAAAATCCTAGCCGATACGTGGCCAGAGCCTGGGTACAGACCTAAGATGGACAGGCAGCACAGTGTCTATGGCCAGAACTGGGGTCAGGAGAAGCTGAGTCCATGTCCCAAATAACCATACCCAGGCCAGGGGTGAGGTTCCCTTAAAGACCAAGGAAAGGGTTAGAGGTGTCTATCCTGGGCACCAGGGTTGTTAATGTTAGGGGTTCAGTTTTAGCAAGAAGATATATTTAGTGTACACAACAGGGCATAAACTCAGGACAGTGTCAGAGACCCGAGGCACCCTGTGGCCTGGGACTGTCTCCTGCATCATAAGCCAGCTAGCCACCCTTGCTGCCTGCTGTTCACAACCGATGAAAGGTGGTCTCGCAGATGACTTCCTGAAGTAGGCTACCAATGGTCTCTCTGGCTAGGTCTGGCCTTGATCTCCCTAACTATTAAAGACTTCTCAGGACTTTTTCCATGTGAGGGGCCCTGGCCATATACACCTCTCTGGACTTGGCTCCACTGCCATATCATACACATACACACTACCCAACAGGGCCATGAACAGGCTGCCTGGGAGCCCACCAGGAAATCTCAAGTCCACTCAGCCACCCCACAGGGCAGGAGGCCATAGCGTTTTCTGCCCAACACTATGTAGCTCACTCCTCCAGAGAAGCCAGAGAGGAGGGGACGAAGCAGGTGGACAGCTAGAGCCGAGGCAGCTTTATAGGACATTACCTGGAACCTATCTCCAGCCACCTAAACACCCCTTCAGCACCCCGTCAGCGTGAGAGGAATCTCTGCAGCCAGGCTACAGGCCAAACCTGAACGCCATGTCAGCTGTCAGCCTGACTTTAGGGAGGATTCTGAGACCCTCCACCTCTCAGGGGCCCCCGCAGGGTGTGGCTTCGGTTAGCTTACAGGAGAGGCCGGTGCCACAGGCAATGTGTGCACAGACTATCACTGGCTTCCCTTTTGTCTACATAAATGCTTTCATGAGCCTGGAGCTCTCCTGCCTGATGGAGTATTGATTCTCCGAGTGCAAAGTCCAGCGTGCCGCTAGTGGGATCCGCACAGAGCTGACACAATCCCACCATTTGTCATGTTCCCCGTCCTGCCGGTTTGCTCAGGAGTCCGGTGTTTGTTTTGCCCACCGCCTCCCAAGCCTTCCTGCAGCCCTTCCTGGTGGGTGCTAATGGGCTACCACATGCTCACAGCCCCTCTACCCTCCTCCTAAGTTATGAAGCCTTCACTAGAAGTGAGGTATCCCTCTGACCACTCAACAAAGTAAGTCCAATGATACAGGGTGAGTGGAAAGGCAGCACGTCCCCTCAAAGTCACACAGCTGGAAGCACCCAAGCTAGGGCAAAAAACCAAAATTATCCGACTCCAGGAGCCACATCCTGCAATTCCACAATGTCTCCACACTAGGACTGGCAGTGAGCGAGCACAGGAGTGGAATAACAAAGGGGCAAGGCCCCCCCTTACACCGGGGTCCCTGCCCTAGTCTGTGCAGTGTCCCCCACAGGGGCATCTGTGGTTCATCCTCTCAGAGATGACCTGTGGACTGTTTCTGGTGAGGCTGAGAGTGAGTGGCTGGTGAGGTTCAGGAGACTTGAGATCATCTGGAAAGGAACCACCCACCCTATACTGCAGGTGCGTCTGTGTGGCCACGTCCCTAAACACCACTATCTTAATACAATTCTGTCCTAGGAATGAGCACCTGAACACAAATTCATGTTTAAAACTGGGTAGCATTGCCCCCCTGAAACTTCTCTGTATGTTATCAGTAGGATTAAAAATAATAGAACACAAGCCTGGCAGGCAAGAAAGTCAGGCAAAATAATGGCATCTAATAGGTGAGTCTTGGATGCTGCCCATCTCTGTGGACTAAATATCTGCCTTGGCCTAAGGATCAGTTTTCTTGTTCCTCTGACCCTACTTTCCCCATCAGCTCCTTCTTCCTCAACACACTGATGGAACACCAGCTGTGTGCTGTCCCTGGGCACTGGAGTGGTTTCCTGGACTCTGGCAGAGGACCAGTCACTTTCAGGCTTGGACCTTGGGTTGGAGAGCCATGTTTTCACACATACTCTTTTATTAGCCTCCTCCTCAACCCTCTTCCTTCTGGCTATGGCAGAACCAGGAAGTCGGGCTGCTTGTGCTCGGAGAACACAGGGCACCTAGGGATCGGTCTAAGTGAGTCTAATTATGGACCTTGAAGATATCATATGCGTTTGCCAATAAAAGTGCGATCCCCCATTACCTAGCAGCTGCCCAGCAGCAGGGAGTCCTCAGAAGCTCCCTCCCTGAAGGCCCTGACTCTAGAAGTGAGGTTGTGCAGAATGGAGTGGGAAGCGCGGCGAGCGAGTGGTCTTTGAAGGGACAGCCCACAGAAGCAGTCTTTTCTCCTCACATAGCCACAGTTTGAGCTGCTTGTGACCAAAGCTGCTGGTAGCAAAAATAAATATCCAAGCGAAGTCCACCAGTCCAGGCTGTAAAAGAAAGTCCTCGGTTTGCGTCTCCAGAACACGTCTCTCCTTGCGCATTTATGAACGAACGCAAGGCACACACAGCCTTCAGAGCCCTGTGTACACACAGGCTGGGGGCAGGGGGCTTAGTGATGCTGCGTTCCAGAGAAACTTTAAAAGCATCAAATCACACAGGTCAGGGAAGCAAACGCCAGGGCGGGAGGCTGGTCCCTGAGACACACTGGGGCTCAGTGCACGATTTTAAACATTTCTTCCAAGCGGGAACTTGGAGACAAAGACAGACGGTGCTTTATTCTGTGCCTCCGCCCTTTGTCACCAGGGGAGAGACACAGCTTTCCCAAGGTCCCCATCCAACTTCTCCTTCACTAAGACTTTGTGATGTTGCCATCTGAATCCACCCTAAAAACACAGGGAAGGCCAGTCGGTAAGCATGGATGTGGGCAGGAGTTTGATGCCAGTCCTTACTTCCTACCTAGATAAGATCTTAATCACAGCCCCCAAATTATCTGGGCTGACATTTATCAACGCCCGTCCTCCATGCCGCCCGCGCTGGGCCATCGGCCTTTCTTCCTGGCCTCCCTCTCAATGGAAGTTAATTCCGAGTACATGATTTATCTTGCTGGGGAGCAGCTCCAAGGCGGCCCACCTTTTCAAAGGGCGGGCCGGGAGTGAATTATAGCCACGCTGTCCAGTGATTGGGTTCCGCGGGGACGCAGAATAGGCAGCAGTGTGTCGCCTGATGGGATGCTGGGCCTTTTCAGCCCGTGAAGAAAAAAGATTAGGCCTCTGACGGCGGGGCTGACAGGCGAGCTTGGGGCAGCAGACAAAAGGCCGTACCTGAAAGCCGGACGAGCCCTTGCCCCGAGGGGGTGTGCACACTGCCCTGACAGGCCATGGCTGCATGTGCCCCGTGCCCCCACCTTGCTTAGGCCCTCCACCTCCCGCCCAGTCCTTTCTCTCCTCTCTTCTGCTCCTCTCCTTCTCATCCTCTCCCGTCTGCCCCCTCCTCTTCTACCTCCTTCCCCTCCTCCCCTTCCTCCTCCTCTCTCTCTGCCCTCCTCCCCTTCCTCCTCTTTCTCTTGCTCTCTAGTCTCTCCTCCTCCCTCTCCCCATACTCTCTCCCCTCCTCCCTCCCTTCCTTCCCACAGCAGTCCTTGCACACCAGGGTCCCTCACAGTGCCCTGCCTGGCTCTCAGCCCTTCCACAAGAATCCTGCCTCTGTGTGGATTCCTCCCCTCCACAGCCTCGCCCTCGGAAAGAGGGAGAATCTTGCCCATCACGCCACTCCTCCCTCCCCAGCACAGGGAACACACAGAGGCCTATGAAGACCTGCCCCCACCCAGGGGTGGCAAAGGGCAAAGCTGTTCCCTCTTTTCTGCCCTTCCCAGGGGACTTGGCAGGCAGGCTGGGAGTGTGGGCACAGGGACCAGCCTGGGCCACTGGGGCCCACAGCTAAGAGTGGGAACGGAGGGGGTGCTGCAAGTCCATGGACTCAGATGGCTCCCACGACTGTCTAGACTCCTGTAAACTGACCCAAGGCAGAGCCCCCTCCAAGTTCATCATCTCTGTGTGCTCCCCAGGCTCCCCCAGGCATCCCTCCGAGTTTTCCCCAGCCCTTCCCGTCGTTCCAACCAGGCGCCAGTTACCCTCATGTTCTCCATTTTACTCAGATTTGGTCAGTCTCAAGCCTCCTGCTCTTGGCACACCCAGTCTTGCTGAAAACAAGAATACAGCACTGTTTCCATCAGTACAACTCATGTCCTGTCTCCACATGTGTGCTCCATGCCTCCCCTACAGCTCATCTAGAAACCCTCTGGCTCCCATGCTGCTTTATCCAGTACCACAGGGACTCCACAGATCGGATATGTCAACCAGGGGAAGAATGTCACATCAAGCTACTCTTGACCTTGCCTAGAAACAAGCCATTGCTTTTGTATGGATATATGTGAATATTTGAGAAATGGTATCCACTAAAACAAAACAAAATACTCCATTCTGCATTAAGGGTCAAGGACAGATGGGTGAGGCCTGACAGCTAGAGTCAGTATGGAGTGGGTGGACTTGCCTGAGGCCTCCTGGGCCTTGCACCAGTACCAACATGGACTGGATGAACAGGATGCAGGTGTGCATTGGTCCCAAGGTCCGTGTGGGACATGACCCCTGATACGCTCAGGGATTCAGTAGTCTAGAGGATCAGCATCCAGGGAGGCCACTATCCTCCCAACCTACATGAAATGAGCCCTGTTCTCTGAGGCTGCCCAAACCTTGTGAAGCCTTTTGGGTGCAGAAGAGGAGCAGAACTGTCTACACCTCAGAGATCGATTATCTCATCCCAGACTCACGTCCCTTAGGACTCCCAGATGTGCAGGTTCCCATGCCCAGCCAGAGCAACGGGGAGAGGAAAGGCTGGGGGAATAGAGTGTCTTTGGTACCCGAGAATGTCTAAAGATCCCATTTGGAGTCTGTTCTATATGTGGAACCCTCGTGTGGAGAGCAGGCCACAGCCTAGGAAGCCCCTTTACCTGTAGATAACACATTCCTGAAGCTTCTTGCAGGGCATAAGGTAAACATCGTTGGGCAAATGCCTCCTGTCCATGGAAACAAAGAGACCCCACCGGTCCCAACTTCAGGATGATGGGTTTCATCTTCAGTTGAAGATGAGAGGGAAACTCCCCCTAGCCCTGCTCCCGGTGAGTGGGAGGCTGCTCGCTGAGGACCACCTTACAAAATGCACAGCCTCTCTGACGGCTGCTCAGTAAATTCCAAGCCATGACTCCCTCCAGCCTGATACATTCGTTGGCACACTAGGGCCTCTGCAAAGACTAAATACCAGACAGTTATTAAAAGCCAGTCAATTTCCGGAAGCTCTGTGGAGAGAAACCTTTCTATATCTGTTCATAAGGCTGCACTGGGCCACACATGCGGGAGAAGGCAGAGCCAGTGTCCTTGGTGGTATGGGATGGCCTACCTCCCTTCACCAATGGTAAAATCACACTAACAGCGATTAGAAGTTGGAATCCGCAGCTTTTAATCCAGCCGAAGATGCTGGCAGCAAATCAGTCTGCAAAAATGCCAAGGAGAGAAACATTCCCAGGAGCTGGAAGATTCTCACCACCAGAGACCAGGTGACCCCCCACCTCGCTGGTTGTCTGTCGCACAGTACACACCTGTTTTTGGCATGACTTTGTTTTGACTTTTTTACTGTCTGGAAGAATGCATGTTAGAGCAGCAAGGGGTCACTGTCTCAGCCTGTGGGGCTTAAAGCACAGGGCTGGCGCTTTGTACTCCATCCCTAGCCTTATAATGGCAGCAACATGCTCTAGAGCCGAGGCCTGAGCTAGCTACACTGTGGTTTCCAGGTTAGTGAGGACAGAGCCTGGCTGTACATGTTGCTCTGAGCTTCAGCCTCGAGCAACAGCAGCACCAGTCTCTCGGGACTTCTATCCACTCCCAGGGCAGATGTCAGCATTCGACACAGTGGGCACACCCTTCAGCATGCACGTCATTAGTACAAGGTGATCACTCCAACAGCTGGGCTAGATCCAGACCCCACACCACACATGAAATCAACCTTACACCAAACACTGAGATCCACAGTAGGAGAAAGAACTTTAATTACAGAAAAATCCAAACTTAGGCTGGGAATACAGCTCAGAGCTAGAGTGCTGTGACAGTGTCTCCCAGGCCACAATATCAGGATGTTAAAAGCCCCAAACTCACAGGTTTGTCGTGATCAGGGAACAGTATGGCTCGTTCTCCGCTTCCTGTCAGCAGCCACACTGTCTGGCCCCCTCTCAGACAGGAGCCTCAGATTCTGTTTAAGTTGACCTGCATTCTGTGTGGATCACCCAAGAGACTCCAGCCCCAGGCTGGACATAAAACGGCTACTGCATGGAGAGCTTGGCAGATGATTGGGTGAGTAAGACCAAATCTTGGCTGAGCTGAAGAAGGAACCGAGACCTAGGCCCAGGGGCAGGCACCCTGGGGAGGTGGCCCACACTTGGCCCAAAGAGTTCTCAGGGATCATGTATCTCCCAAACAAGGGAAGGTGGTGCCAAGGTGTTAGTCCGGCAGGAAGGACAATAGGAGACTAGAATCTATCCAGAACGCTCTCCATAATTACTGTGTTACCCTCACAGGCTCACCACAAACACAGCCACAGGGAAATGGGCTGAGACCAGAGAAGTTAACCAGCAGGTGTGTTGAGAAGAGGCTGCTGTCGGGGAGATCTGTGGGCTCCCTGCCGAGCATTAAATGATATATACTTAAGAGATTGCTCTATTTACAGTAGAATTAGCTGTGCAGACTGACACCAAGGATCCGCTGGCTTCCAGATTCTGAGCCTGCTAATCCTTCCTTAAGCCCCATACGCTAAACCACCTGGGTGCAGAATCACGAGTCCAGGCTCCTTGGGGCCCAGCCACTCTTGGTAGGAGCCACAGCCCGCATGGCTGCATGCAGGCCAAGCCATCTGCAACCTACCTGACTGGTCCCCAAGACCAGCAAGCCAGAGCACCAGCAGGGGCAAAGCTGGCAGGGAACAGTGTGGCTCTTGCACACACAGCACAATTAGAGGCCATCCTTCTACAACTCTGAGTAACAGACATCATGGACCCTCTAAGAGCCTGTGTCCTCCTCTGAGGTCAGGGTAACAGAAGATACCAACACTCAGTGACATCCAGTGTCCCCACCCTAAAGGGGTGTGAAGAAGGCTGGAAGGAATAAGGAGTCATGGGGCTGTACCTGCCCAGCAGGAAATAGCACCTGTTGGGCCAGAGCTGGCCTATTATACCCCTGCTGCCCACCTGTGGAGGCCCAGCAATGGGCAGTGCCACCTCCCTGATGCTCAGCAAACACGCCCCCCCTTCCTGTGTCAATCCTGGCCATCCATTGGCATTCAGGAACGAGGAGAAGCAGATCCCTTTATACACCCCACCATCACTTCCTGCCACTCCAGACTCCTGTCCTCCCACCGTATTCCAGTCTCTGCCCCTTCCTTGCACCCCAAGGCCTTGCAGGAGACCCACATTTCACTCAACAAATGGAACTTGACTCACATTCCTCCCTCACTAAAGACCATTCCTTCCCTAACACCTGGAGCTAAGCTGGTTTGCCTTGCACAGGCCATAAACCCTCCACTCTAACCCTCACCCTCCATGGCCTCCTGCCCTCCCTGATGGCCAGCATCAGGTTCTCAGTGACCCCAACGCTGCATCTCTCCTACTTTCTACCACACCAGCTCCTGCCTTTTATGGCCTGTGTCCTTTCTTCAGGTTCCAGACAGAATGCTCCCCCGCCCCAATTTATCTGAAGAGCCCAGCTCTTATCTGAACAAATATTGCCTGCCTCTCACATACATGCAATTGCAAGCCTGGCCTTCTATCTGCTGGGACTGCTCTCTGTGCCCCTGGCCCCTGGCTTACCCAACATGGCTATATCAATGTGCTAAGTGAGGAATGGGGCTGGTACCCCTTGGAAATAGACTCACTGGGGCAAGAGGAGTCTTACTCCAGTCCCTACTTGACCCTGGGTCCTGCACCCAGGAGTCTATCATCAGAAAACTGGCCGATAGCAACCTCCTGGAGTTAGAGACTGGGTAGATCTTGTGGGGCCTACTCTACCCTTACCCCACAAGAACATGGTCAAGGTAATTTCCAGGGTCATTGAGTATGACTGGGTCAGGTTTTGGTGCTGTGTCGCCCCTGTGGATCCACCCTGCTGCCTTGAGTATCTCCCAGGGCCCTGTCCTATATGAGGAAGAGAAGGGGAAGGATGTTGTAAACAGAAGTGGCCTCCTCTGGCCCCTTTCTCAGGGACCTGAAGCCAGGCTCCCGAGCAGCTAATTAGCATGCTGTTTGGGCCTGAGTTAGGAATGTAATTACTGTTGGAGGCAGAGCCCGCCCAAGGAATGCATTCTGAAGGTTACCATAGGAATCCAGGGGCCTATTCATCCCCGCAACACTAATCACAGTCATAAGGAAGGGATTGGGGACAGGCTGTAGGTTAACATCTGATGAGATGCCCTGAACAAAGCCCCCAGCACTTGCTCCTTAACCCTTTGGGGTCCAGAGTGATGGCTACCTAAGGGTACTTGGTCAGGTCCAAGTGCCAGGTTCACCGTGCTTCCAGGAGAGTCCACTGCCTGGCTACCGGTGATGAGAGGGTCCTGACCTTTGAGGACCTGTCACCAAAAGAAACGCAAGAAGAGTTTGGCTGGCTCTTGACCTCAAGGTCCAGGTGGAATCCTTCAGTAGATTTATGGGCAGCAGAGGTCCCTCCCCTTAGGGAAGACTCACTTCCTTTGCTTATGAGAGGGTTGGCTCTCATGGAATAACCCTAAATTGCCTACCTCCCAGGCATTCTTAACTGGACCCCTTGGGTAATACTGCTTTGTCCTGTCCCCTAGCTGCAAGGGCCCTGTCTTCTAACATGTACCCTCTCATCTTAGTGAGTATTCACCCTTCATCCATGCGTTCAGTGCCTGTGTCGAGTACCAACTGACCAGGAGCTACTAGGAGCTGGGAGGAACAAAAAAAGCATCCTTGTCCCTCGGGAGTCCTCGTCTTTTGGTGGGAATGACAACAGCTTAGAAATGCCCAGCTAGAAACAGGATGGGACACATGGGAGGGGGGCTGTGGGTCCTGACAGGAGATGGCTTCGCTGGGTGTGAAAGCCAGGATGCTCTGCTAGGAAGCAGGGGAGCTGGGGCTCCAAAGAGTCTTCCCTAGGACTGAGCCCACAGGAACTTTTGAGGGGTGTATCTCAGCTCTTTCACTTGGCTGGGCTTCCTGGTTTCTTGTGCTCAATGGGCTTAGGGCTGCTTAAGGGCCAGCTTGAGCATGAATCTTCTTAGTCTCTGGAACAGGCCCCTAGGGGCCCTGCCTGCTGGAAAGGTCTGCATTGTCCTAAAACCCCGGCTCCCCCTGGGCTGTGTGCCCAGGGATAGTGTACACAGGAGCCCTGCAATATGAGATCCTACACATAGACCCCTGTCTTCCAGACTCTTCCAGGACCTTCCAGCACCTTCCATCAAGACAGCAGCTCCTGGATGTCTCTGCCCAGCCTTCTTGCCTTCCATGCTGCCTCCCTGATCCCTACAATGGCACTTGTTGGCTAGAGTCTTGAAAAGAGTAGCAGGGGTAGCGCACACTTACATCCCAAGCCACGCTGTTCTGTGCAGACCTCGGGGGACCTGCCTCTGTGGGAATCACCATTCAGTGGTGGCCTAAGAAACTGTGTTATCAACACTAGGCCAGGCGCAGGGAGGAAGGCAATTTGTTTGTGAATTTTGCCCTTTGTTATGGAAAACTGCTGGGTTTTAAAAAATTGTAAAGGTTTGAACCGTTAACTCCCAGGGTAGTCCCGCCCAATGGCTGGGGAAGTTTGTGGATGTGTTTATTTCTTTAAAAAAAAATACAGAATTGCTGTTAAGTAGCCATATGCAAATTTCCTGGGGCTTGTTGATTTTATTCCCTTGAAATCTTATTGAAAAGGATCAACCCCACAAAATGGGAAAAATTGTGCACTCCAGAGCAGCCCTGATTTCCTCAGGCGCTTCCAGACTGCAGGCCTCTCTTTGAAGTAGGTTGGATCCTTTCAGGAAAGACGTGGGGGTTGACTACAGCTTCCTCACTCTTCCCGCCTCGCCTCGTACCCCCATTCCAGGGATGCTCAGATGGTCCAGACCCCCACCACAGGTGCTCCACACTGCCCCTGCAGGCCCTTTGCCGGTGAGTTTGAGGGTAGGGGTTGTGTTAAGACAGTTATAGAGAAAGGTGGCTATAGAGTCAAAATGAAGCAGTCTCAGGTCACAGGGGCGGAGAGGGGAGGCTGGGATAGCTGAACTGTGTTCCCCAAAATTCCTGTACTTAAAGCCTTAATCCTCAGTGTCCAAGAATATGACTGTTTGGAGACAGGTATTTATGTGGGTGACTACATTAAAATTGATCTTTAGTTGGCCAAGGACTAGTGTTTTTGTAAGAACAGGTGCTCAGGACAGACACAGGACAACCACCATAGGACACAGGGCACTGTCCCCAAGTCAAGCAAAGAGGTCTCAGAAGACAGAGCCTATCATATCTGGACCTTGGACTTCGGCCCCTAGGACTCCAGACAATAAACCCCAAGGGTTAATGCCAACTATGAACATCAAGTGGAAAGGCAGAGCCATCCACCATCCACCACAGCCCCAAGTCAGGCCACTTAAGACGACACACTCAACCTACTCCTGCTCTGCCTGGGATGCTCAGAATCCATGTCTTCTGTCCCGGTCCTACTGATGTCTTCAGTTTCACTTGGGGGATGGCGGAAGAAAGTGTGTTTTGCCACATTTGGTCACCGTTGTCTGTGGAGAAGCAGGGTGAAATGCAAAGCGCAGGACTGCCTCTGCCTATGTACCCCCTCAGAGAGGCTAGACACTATCAGGACCAGAGTCCAGAGTTCCTGACCCTCTAGGTCAGTGGCTCTCAACCTTTCTAATGCTGGGACCCTTTAATACAGTTCCTCATGCTGTGGTTACCCCTAACCATAAAATTATTTTTGTTGCTACTTCATAACTGTAATTTTACTACTGTTATGAATTGTAATGTAAATATCTGTGTTTTCCAATGGTCCTTAGGTGACCCCAGTGAAAGGGCCATTCGACCCACAGGTTGAGAAGCATTGCTCTAGAGTCTTGTAGGGTCCCAATATGGACTCTGCCCTTGACTCCTATCCTCAATGTGTTTAGAGACCAGTAACAACCCAAATCTCCTATTTGAAAGCATTTAGGACAATTAGAGGTATTTGCTTAGCTAGAAGTCTCTACCCATCTGAGCTACCCTTTGTCAAAGGGAAGCTCCACACACAGAATAGACAAGGCCAAAATTCAGTTTGTATCCAAACCCAGCATGGGGCAGAGGGGTCCTGAATGCTGGTCAGGGCTCAGGGTGGTCCTGGAGGGCTAAATGGTAGATCTCCAATTGCTGCATAACCAGAGGTGTCTTCTAGGACAACCTTTGTTCCCTCAGCTTCCTCTTTTGGGCATTTGTCCATCCTGGTGACTGTGTGTCTAGGTGGGCTGGTGTGCACCTCCCTCAAGAACACAAAGGGGACAGCTGAGACACACTCCCTCCTCTGCTGGCCTTACCGTGCTTCACCTGACCACCTGTGTGTCCCGGACTCACATCTACCTGCTCTGAGCTGTGAGTTCTCTGACATGGGTCCTATACATATTGGAAAAGACTTCTGAGGCTCTGGTCTAGCTAGGGGTCCTCCCCAACTCTGCCTTTGACTGCTCTGTGAGTTGGGTTTCTGTTTAAAAGATATCTCACTGCTCCAAGTTCTGGAAAACCACTGAGCACTCATCTTCTTCTCATGAAGTGTGGACAAGGGTTGTAGAGCCTGGCCAGCAGAGGTGGTACCCAGCTTACAGTACCACTGCCAGGTCTGGCCAGGATGTGGGAATTGGAGGGAGATGGAGGAGGGACTTTCCCAACTTGGCCCTGACGCCGATTCCTCACACAAAGAAAGTTCCAGATCCTGTTGAACTGGGCTAGCACTCTTCAGTTTAAACTCAAGTCTCACTACTGTCCCCACTGCCCTTCTGTAGGTATAGCTGTTTATTCTGGGTGCCTGCCTCAGATTCCCCACTGACACTAGGCCCCTCCATGTGAGTTACTTGGGGTAGATGATGGACAGACTCAAACGGAGCCCACTCTCTTCTGCCAGGATCGCCGAGGCTCACCAGCTGCTGGCCTTGGCTTCCCCAAAGGCCGCTGCTTCTCGAGCCATTGGGAAGGTGCTGGACGTCCACTCGGCCTTGTGGGGCGGCCGCCCATTCAGCACAGATAAGCCCCTTTAGAATCAAGGGGGAATTTAATTCAGTGCCTGAGTGACAGCACGAAGATTTATCCCCTGGCCAGACAATACAGCCCTGGGGCTTTAATCTCACCCAGACAATGCGCTGCTTCTCGGCCCTCATCACGGCTTTCCCACGATGGCTGCTGATTAGCAGAGGTGCGTTGGATGGAAGCCACTATCTCTCAAGGAAGTGTTTGCTCCTGCGGCCAGGGCTGAGGAAGGAGAGAGCCAAGCAATCTCATCTCAGCATATCAAGGGGCACAGCAAGGAGGTCCCCCTGTGCCTTGCAAGGTGCCAGCCATGAGGCAGAGTCATGTTCCTCAACTCCAACTGTATTTTCCATGACGGAGCAGCTCCCGAAGCTTCGGGCATCATCTGACCCTGCCCCAACCAGTGAAGCGAGGTCAGAACGTCCCCTCTGGCCCTGGAGTAACATTAGTACAGATTCTGTGAACTCTGTCACCTCTCCCTTCAGGACCACAGTGATTCTTCCTTCCCCATCTCAGGCAAGCTCAGATGCACAGAGTCCACCATGGATCACTGAACAAAAAAAATCAACCAACCCTTCACAGAAGGATGCTCACTCATGGTTCCCGCCCAGAAATATCACAAGAGGCACCTTATTCCTAGGCAGTGAAGGGAGCTCCAGGAATGTGGAAGGAGGTGTGGGAGACAGTTCTGAGGGCCTCACAGGAAAATCTGGCCTGGTTCTCCAAGCCCATGGGACACCTCAGAAACCTTATAGAGGACTTGTCCATGGAAGGACAGTGGTAACCAGTCTACAGAAGTATTTGTAATCCAGTGTCAAGACTGCCCTGTCTGCTGCTTCTTAAAGAAATAATTGTAGAGAGCATGTAGGAATCATTGCTACCACTGATGTGACTCAATTTCCACTTGGAGTGGGAGTCTCTGTCTCCTTTTCCTCATGTGATGCTCCTCAGCAGGGTCCTGGACACCAGCTCTCCTTGGCTACATGGGTGCAGCCCACAGGGTGTACAAGCCATTGGATCTTCCAGATCCAGCCTCTATAGACCGCACTGTTCCCACTCATCTCCTTCCTCCTGCAAGGCCTCTGCACACAGCCCCAACATGGGCCCCAGAAACTCACTCTAGAAGACAGTCTCTGAGCCCCATAGTCTACTTCTGCTCCCAGCTGGCTCAGCTCAAAGATGCTACTGTGTTCCCTAACCCTGATAAACCCACCTCCTGAATATACTCGGCCAGTGATATAGGAATGGCAACTTCTTGGGGCCAGCAAACAGTCGGACACTGACAACAGCAATCAAAGCAGCCAACGTGCAAGAGGAGTTAGCCTGTTCATTATTATCACACAGTAGGGCAGCCAATGTGCAAGAGTTAGCCTGTTCATTATACCACACAGTAGGGCAGTCAATGTGCAAGAGTTAGCCTGTTCATTATTATCACACAGTAGGGCAACTCGCTCCAAATCACTCATGGAGCCCTCCTCCGGAGACACGACACCTGCCAGCAGTCCCTACAGCTCTTCCTTCCCTTCACAACCTTGTCATGAGCAGAAGCCAGCTCTGAAGTCGGCAGGGAGGACCTCATTCCATCCTCAGATACACAAGGATTTGACCCTACAGTTTCCTTTGGGGCAAATAGTGGTTCAGACCCATGTCCTGTCCATGTCAAAAACAGGGTCTCCAGCTGCCCATACCACAGGGCAGACCCGGGTCTACACCGATCACCACACTACAGCACAGGAGAGGACAAGTTCAAGCCCTCTCATTCTGCCACTCTATGGATGACAGAAGAGGCGTGGCACCATGCAGGAAGTTTTCTGGTCTAAAATCCAAAACCGTGAGAGAGGGTCAAATATAAAGGGTAGTGATTTCGTATATCAGCACATTTTGGAGAAAATGAGGATTTATTCTTCTTAAAATCTTCCCAAGCCGGGCAGTGGTGGCACATGCCTTTAATCCCAGCACTGGGGAGGCAGAGCCAGGTGGATCTCTGTGAGTTCGAGGCCAGCCTGGTCTATAGAGCGAGATCCAGGACACACACCAAAACTACACAGAGAAACCCTATCTCAAAAACCAAAAAAACAAAAATCTTCCCATGTACATCATATGCCTGTATGCTGTGATGGTGTCAGAAGACATCATCGGGTGTTGGGCCAGGGTCTCTGGTTGTTCACTGCTGCCTTCTCCAGGCTTCCGGGGGCTCTCCTGGCTCTCTCGCCGGAGGTGCCGTAATTACAGACGTGTGCTTCAGCACTGGCTGCCGCTGGGTCCTAAGGCTCCAAATGCAGAACCTCATGCTTATGTAGCAAGTGCTCTACTTACGGAGTCGCCTCCCTATCCCAGAATTTCTTCTTTAAAAGGCTGTTTACAAACTAAAGAAACTTGTCCAGAAAACAGTGGTTGGTGCTGTTTAGGACAGTGGCAAGCTAGACCTGGTTTAGGTACATGGAGGAAGGCATGCCAGACTCATGGGCATGGCATCGCTGCTCCCTGGCCACTGTCTGCCAACCCTGAGATGTGTCTCACTAGCATTTTTGCAGTCACCTTGTTCCTCCAGGTTGGGACTCAGGGTCTTGGGGGTTTCGCTCTCACTATAGACCGTCTTCTTCTACTGGGACAACTGGGCTTCCTCCATGCTGACCACTCCTGAAGCTAGGTGCTTGACTCAAATCTCACCTCAACTCACACTAAGTGTTAGAAACTGGCCTAATAGTTACTTTTTAGCCATCTCATGACAGGGAGACAACAAATATACGATACACTGGCCAAGCTAGGGTGCAGCTTCTGCCCAGGAGACTGTCCAGGCCTGTTGAGCTTCTGTGCGGACCCAGGACCAATCCTGCATGCCACGAGGCAAGCAGAGACCTCCACTGGCTAGCCCCAGAAACTTACTCCAGATCTGCCTGAAATTCCCGTGCAAAGATGCTCAAAAGGCAATCATACTGTCTCCCCATCCTTCTCCAAAGGATGCAGAGGCCAGTCATAGATCAGGCAGGGTATCTTGTTCTGGTCACCCCTCCAGCCAGGGAGGAAGACCAAACGGCCCAGGCCTCTCTCCACACACCTTAAATGAACACAACACAGTCTGAGCCTGAGGAACATCTGACTAGACGACCTCCTAAGAAAGCAACTGGAGACAGGAGCTGACAGGCACCGGGAGGCCAGGACTGCCCAGACTGCTGACCCCAAAGGCAATGGGGTGACTAAGGGAGAAGTCAGCTGCCTGGACTGAGGCTATACCCAGGCAGTCCTGAGGTTAAGCGTCTCAGTTAAAATGGGGTAGAACACAGAGAAGGACACAAGCTAATTCTATAATTTTCCTTCCTACTGGGGCAGGAGATGACTATGGCTATTTTTGGGAGATCCACAGGGAAATACCTAGGCAGTCACAAAGCCATGGGTCGTCGGAGGGCAGAGTTCAGGGCAGCAAGCACCCTCAAGTCTGACAGCCCAGGAGTACCCCTCCTAAGAGTTATAGTGTTGGGCTAGCAGGCTGTTATTGCTGGTATCTCAACGAAGCTGCCTTCTACCTGCCCTGGCTTCACCGTATTCTACGGAGTCTATTCTACGGAGTCTATCATACTCCTGATGATCACATAAAGGCTTGTTTAGAGGAGAGGGGCCCTACCTGGCTGCCTCCTTCATTCCGCCTAGGCACCGAGGGTCACGACTCCCTGGTGTCCATACCAGATACCCTGAATATCAGATATTTATATTATGATCATACAGCATCAAAATTACAGTTATAAAGTAGCAACAAAAGTAATTTTATGATGGGGGGGTCACCACAACATGAGGCACTGTATTAAAGGGTTGCAGTATAGGAAGGTGAGAACCACTGCTCTAGAGGATGTCTATTTACTCCCTTGTTTGGAGGGTGGTAGAAACAATTTTTCTTCTTTTCTTTTTAGGTTTAAAAAAATGTTTTATGTATTTATGTGTTTGTCTGCATGTTATCTATATCATGTGTGCAATGCCAAGAGCGCCAGGAGAGGGCATCAGCTC